>NC_056733.1:373519812-373567312 GCF_019279795.1 Protopterus annectens
CAGATATTCCTTTAACATCTCTTCATAGGTTCATAGGTTCATAGGTTCATACTAGGCTATCTGCCCTGGGGCATTTATAAGCCTAGCCCGATTGTGTTTGGCTTACGCCACCCCTTGATTTGAGTATACTGTGCCCTTTTTAAAGTTTAGTTTACTGTGCCTCTATCTAATAGTGACACGGAAGTAATCCCCGGGACAAACCTACGATCCCCCATCCACTCATCAAGATTCTTTTTGAAGAGAGTCAGTGAGGTGCTCTGCCTAACATAAATTGGAATTCTATTCCAGAGCGAAGGGAGCCTCTGGGTTATGAATCTGTCCCTCCAGCATGTTCTATTTATTTCTGTGCTGAGGTTCAAGTCCCTCGAGCGCGTGGCTCTAAGGAATTTAAATTTACTGAGGTGGAGCATGTCCATTAATTCTGGGTTGGACATAGCTTTATATGTCAGGCATAGATTGCCTCGAAGTAGGCGGTATGCAACTGAGTAGAGCTGGAGTTTTTTTAACCAAGCAGCATATGGCATCTGTTTGAGTCCCTTGATCCTCCTGGTGAGGTACTTTTGGGGTCTTTCTAATTGCTGCAGGTGTCGGGTAAGGTACATCCCAAAGGGCGCATTGTATTCTATGATGGGCCTGATGAGGGATGAATAAAGGGGCAAGATTACCTCTCTTGATCTAGATGTGAATCCTTTCATGATGAGGTGGGCTATATAGAAGGTCTTTCTAACCACTTTGGCAATGTGGTTGTCAAAGGAGAGATTGCTATCAACTTGGGTCCCCAGATCCCTAATTAATTTCTCTGTACTTAATGGGTTACCACCTATGTGGTAATTTGTGGGCACATTGTTTTTGCTAAAGGGTATGACTATGCACTTTTTGGCATTTAGCTTAAGACCATGGCTCTGGCACCAGTTATCCATCTCTGTGAGACCTTTTCGAAGGATGTTTGTGTCAGCTGGAGAGTCGATTATGGCGCCCAGTTTGCAGTCATCTGTGAACTTGGTGAGCCATAGTCCTCCCACGTTGGCCTGTACCTCAGAAAAGTAAATACTGAACAAGGGAGGTCTCAGGACAGAACCTTGTGGGATGCCACTTATGACCGGTTTTGAGTCTGACATGGCTCCAGCAACTCTGACTCTGTGGGTTCTGTCTTTGAGCCAGTTTGCAACCCATCTTGTGACATAGGGGTTTATATTTAGGCTGGATAGCTTATCTATGATGCCCAAGTGGGGTATTGTGTCAAATGCCTTTGCAAGGTCCAGATAGGCTGTGTGGACTACCTTCCCTTCATCTATGGCCTTGGTGACTGTTTCGAAGAAGTCAACCAGGTTCAAAAGGCAGGATCTGCCCTTGACGAAGCCAAATTGGGTAGGATCTAGTGTCTGTAGGTCACCAATGTCTTTGTTTATGAGTTCCATGATGATCCTCTCCATAGCCATGCAGACTAGGCTAGTCAGGCTTATGGAGTGATAGTTTCCAGGGTCCATAGAGGTGCCACCTTTGTGGAGTGGGACCACTGTTGCTGTACGCCATTCTTTGGGCACATATCCTGTAGTGAGGCTGAGATTGTACAGCAGTTTTGCTTGAGGGTTTAGTTCTTCTTGGAGTTCATGTAGGATGCAACCCGGGACACCATCTGGTCCCATGGAAGCAGTGTTTTTTGCTTTGGAGAGGGCAACCTTCACCTGAGCATCAGAGATGTTTGGAAGGCTGCACTTTGCCGGGATAGATACTTGCTCTTTTGGGGGGGAGAAGTTTGCACTGAATCTGTCTGCCAGGATATTGGCGATGTCTGTGGGTTCAGTGTATTTTTTGTCGTTTAGAATCAACTCAGAACAAGTCTGGGAGTTGCATCCCAGGTTCCTAACATAACTGAAAAAAGCCTTATGATTGTCTTTAATGTCCTGTGCAATTTTTCTCTTGAAGCTGGCCTTGGAGGATTTTATGAGGGATTGTAATTTTTTGCTAGTACTGATCAGAGATGCCTTCCCTTTTAGGGATTTTGCTCTATCATGTAGTAGCTTCCTCCTTCTGTTGTACAGTTTATTTATGGCTGGGGTCCAACAGACTGGAGGCCTGCCTTTGGATGATTGGATCTTGATTTTGTTTGGGATAGCATGATCCATGCATTCCTGGAGATGTCCGTAGAATGCATTTATATAGGATTCTGCTGTTTGGGCCATAGTTTCCATTGGCCCTGGGGCCTTGAAGGATTCCACTTTGGTTTTGAGAAGTGTGAAGTTCGCTTTTGAGAAGTTTTTCACTGTGGTTTTCTGGGCTGGGGGTGGGGTCGGGATGTGGATATCCAGTGAAATTAATTTATGATCTGATCTCACCAATGAGGGATATACTTCTGGTATGGAGCATAGAGTCCCCATGTTGGTAATGATCAGGTCTAATATGTTATCCCCTCTTGTGGGAGTGGTGACTAGTTGTTCCATAGCATTTGAGTTTACAAATTCCAGGAACCTTTGGGCTAAGGTGCTGGGGCTTGAGTAATGCTCCCAGTCTATGTTTGGGTAGTTGAAGTCACCCAATATAATGGTGTTCGGAGAGATCTTCATGTTCTCCAATGTTTTCAGGAAAGCCGAGTGGGATTCCTGACTTTGAGAGGGTGATCTGTAGGATGCTATAAACTGAAAAGCAGTCTTGTTCACTGTCATTTGCACATGGATGGTCTCTGATACTTCATGCAATGCCACTAACCTGGAGATGTGGATATCCTTGATAAATATGGAAACTCCCCCTCCTTTTGTGGTTCGGTCTGGGTTTTGGGGCTGAAAAGCATGATATGAGGTATAACCTGGTAGTGCTGGGGTGCTCTCTGGAGCCTTGAACCAGGTTTCTGTCACTGCACAGATATCAATGTTCTCCATACTGAGGAGAGCTTCGAGTGTGTGCATTTTGAGGTTAAGACTTCTGGCGTTTAGCAGCATTACCCTTAGTTTCTTGTTCCTTGTGCTGTCTATGGAGGTGGGTTCGACTTTTGAGCCTTGCCTAGAAAAGGCACTATGAGGGTGGCAAGAGCCTTTGCCAATATCCGAAAGCCCAAAGGTGACAGGTGCACATGTCATCCCAGGCTGACAGATACTGGATCCACTTTGAATGACACCAAAATTTTAGCCAATTGTTAAAATCGATCATTTTGTCTTTATACTGTGGCATCATTCTAGGTGAGGGTAAGATGCTGCTCAAGGTCAGGGTCACCTGGGCTACATGATCAGAGAGCTCCTCTATGTCTCTTTTCATGTAGTCGAGGTATCGTCTCAGGTCATTCACACCAGCATGTACAATGACTGAGTCATATTTGTATTTGCTTTGGAGTGACCTGAGTGCTCTGACAGGCAGCTCACTGTGACCTTCTCTTTATTCAGCCTGGTGAGCGGGATGTCAGTGTAGTCACCTATTACAAGAGTATCAGGTGTGTTATTCAGCCTTAAGGGCTGTGACTGCTTGGCTCACTGACTTTGTGTGTTATGTGTTGTATGTGTTTTGTTTTGGGGTAGCGTTTGCTTGGATGTCTGCTTTGGAGGTCTCTGTTGCTTAGGTAGATTTTTATTTAGAGCCTCCAAGTATGTTTTTGTGTTTTTATGTGTTTGGTTCGCTGTTGTGGTGGGACTATGTGACACTGGAATTGTGTTGTGTGAGGTTACCTTCTCCTCCTGACTGGTTGCACCAGTTTTGAGATGAGAGAGCTCAGCCTCCAGTTTGGCTATATGGTTGCATCTCTCACATATATTTGAACCTGTTTGGAGGAGGAGGGAGTTGTCCGTGTACATGAGACAGTTGTAACATTGCCTCAAAATTCCCAGATTCACCAGCTGGACTGGAGAGGAAACCATTGACTGACATTTGGACATTTTAGACATGCTAGAGTAATATAGGGAACTGAATTAAAACGGACCAATAGGGGACAAGTTAATCGTAGAGAGTATAAGAGTAAATATCTTTCTCATACAAATTATATGTGCTACCCACACACTTTTGTATTTTTTTACATAAAACCATTATTAAGGTGTAATATTTCATCTAACATATAATGCAAAATAGATGCAATCATGACAATGGTGCTGTAAGATTTATTTGTCCAATTATTAGTATACAGAATACCATTTTCTCTTTGTTTAACCTTAGTCACCACAAATTATCAGATTCCAAACCAATAAAGCAGTTTATTTTACTGTCTGAAACATAGATATCCATTTTTCCCTAAAATAACTGAATTTAGTGAATACATTTTTTTCTTTACTTAACTCAAAAGACTTCTAAAAGTATATTGCATTTTCAGTGAAATTGCATTTTACCTTTTGACATTTTTTACAAATAATGCCTTAATCTCTGATGGTGGATAATAAATCCCAACAATTTTTGCATCTCCTAAACATTTACAATTACTTTTAAGCAAATTTAAACCCATCAAAACTAATTCTTTCATCCATTTTCTGTTTTTAGCTATTAGAGTTAAATCATCTGTGTAAACTAATGAACTCTATAACGCTACCCCTTTTCTGTTTCAAAGCAACTCCCCACAATACAAATGAAAAAAAAAGTGGTAAATGCAGCTAAAATAAAGCTCAACTAAACACAAAATAGTTGTCACGCACAAATTACCATCTGAGGAATAATCATACTTTACATGTATATATGTATACTACATGCTTCAACACTTTTATATTGAAGTATGGTGGTTTGATGCTCCCTTTGGACTTTTGTAAATGCCCTTCAAATAAACGTGTGTAAAAGAAATAACTACTGTATGACCAGAACTAACACAAGAAGTGTCCCATTCATCATGCACTCATCTTTACCCTTGTCTGCTATGAAACATTGAACAGCAAGATATGAGGAGTCAATATCCTAAATATAAAGAGTGAAACTTCTAATAACAAGCATTCTGTACAAGGAGGAAACCCCCATGCAACCATGTGCAGTGTTCAAGCCCCTCAGATACACCTAAGCTTATGTATACTAACTGCATGCTTCCACAAAGATGAAGGGAGAAATCTCCCAGAAAAAAGAATGACTGGCAGCACTTAAAAACTGCATCAGTAATGATTTCTTACAGAAAACAGTGTTGTTATTTTTCTCAATATCTTGTGCTTCTGGCAACTGATGCTTAAACAATTAGATGTCCAACTATAGGTATACTGTTTCACCCTTTTATCACCCAACCATTTATTAATGCATTAATTTGAGTCATCTCATACAATGTTTGCATCAAGTACACCAAACTATCCTCAATCACAACCATACAATATTTTCTATAGGCCTTCTCAAAATCACGTTACCAGTTTCCCACTTTCTCCTCTTTTTATGTTTCACTACCACCCTTTTAACCAAAAGTAAAATCAAAAGTAACATAACTTTTTATTTTCCTTTTTTGTTGTTATATTGGTTGTATTTGTTAACTGGGTAATCTCACTGGATACAAGTGTTTCTATTCAGAGGGTCCCTGAAGCACTTTCCGGTCAAGTGACTTGCTCAGAGTCACACAACAGGTAAAAATGAGGTAGAATAAATTACATCTTGTGTCCTTGATTATAAGATTATTTTCTTCCTTTTATATCACAAATAAAAACTTGTGTTAATCCACTCAGTACTTCATTAAAACTTAACCTTTATATTTATCATTTTCTAAAAGTGATGATTACTTAAAGCAAGGAGTCTCCAGCTGGAATATCTTACATGTACTATATGTCAATAAAAATCACAATCCCACTACAAATATTGTCAATACCTATTGCACTTTGTAATCATGCATTTAAAAACATTGGGCCAGATGTGTGCTGTGCTCAATGTGCATATGATAGCGCACTATTTGGTATTCATTAAACAGCTCTACACTTCTTGTGTGCCCTCAAAACAACGGTAAACTTCAAAATATACTAATGAAAGCTAATTAACCAATCCAACATGGTGCAGCTATTCAGGAATGTATAACATGATCATGTACACTTAGTGCTCACTTTTGCCCTGAAATGTCAAACTCTTTGGAATACAGCCATGAAGACATTTAGGAAAAAAAAGTTAGGGACTGCAGCTGCCATCATTAATCTGCATGCACAACAGACTTTAATTCAGTGTGCTAATGCTGCTGCTGCCATACCTCTGCTGAGAAAGAGAAAGGTGTTCAGACCATATCTGACATATCATGGACTGCATGATATAGAAACCATAGTGCAATATAGGATGGACAGGGAAACAACTGAAGAAATATGCAGCATCTACAGCCTTCACCTGGCACCCCAGGGAAACCCTGGAGAACTCTCCCAAGTGGAAACAAAGGTATGTGTAACATTACAAATACTAGCTACGGTGGCTTTTCAGATGCTTATAGATTAAGAGTGTCACAGGCCTTAGCCTCTAGAATTGTGCATTACATTCTAAATACAATTCTACAATATGCAAGGGATCATATCTAGCTCCCACACTCCCCAGAGGAGAAAGCAACAACCATGGAAAAGTTTTATCCATAGCTCACTTCTTTAAGGTTTTGGAGTTCATGGACTTGGCACACATGTAAATAAAAGCCCAACATGCTGAAATGAGAAGTTGATGCATCAACAGAAAGCCTGATACAAAAGAAGTGTGTGTGTATGAATTAGAAAATAGTTTTTCATCAAGTATATGATTTTTAAGGCTAGTAGCAATAGATTGATATCATTCAGTATTGATTATTTAGATACAATGTGGGTGCGAGGTGGTATGGGCCAGATGATCTTTAATCAGTGTGGGTCTACATGCACACAATTTAAGCACCTGTGATAGCACTGCATCTCATATAGGTGTGAACTATGCATGGTAGACTAGCCAGTTCACTGTCTTTGCCCCTGATCACAAGAACTACCCCTGCCAGGAGTTGCACTGCTAGTTCCATGACACTGGCTAGAATTTAGCATGCTACCTGAATGTGAATGATGCCTGCTGGAAAAGCTGTCATCTCAATGACATCCAGGACCATGAACCCATTGTCTACTATGTCATGGTGTGGACCCCTCAACCACTGATGAAGCAGTGGAAGTGGTGGCACAGAGGGAGCGGGATCTTTAATGGCCATGTTGGCTAAGAGCTGATGTTGTAGTGGTTCTCTGACCATGTCGATGCTGAGCATCTCCAGCAGATTTTCTATTACAGATACTGCCCTATCCCATATGTCATTCATTCTATTCAAGGAGTCACCCACATTGTTTAGGCAGTCTCATATCAGAATGTACAAAATGCAGTACTCAGACTATCTCTTTCGAGGCCCTGGTGGAACATGCATGCACTTCCATGATGGCCCTACACATACAATGTGTTGCACCTACTGGCATACCAACATCAGGAGGAGGGTGTTCAGCAAGCCTTCTCTGAGCACCTCTTCTTCTAACACCCCTGTGTGGTACCTCACCCATATGATGACTACAGAGAAACTGCCAGCTCTGCAGCTCAAGTAATCACACTACTCTGAAAAAACATGTCATTCTGAACCTGTACTATGTCTGAGGGATCTGTGTCATGTGTATGTGTAGGCATACTAACTGCATCCAAAATATGGGCAGGGAATGTGGAAATCACAACCTCAGTGTCAGACATACACTCTGCACCCCCATACTGTGCCTGTTCATCACTGCCACCGTCATCATCAAAGACTACCAATACTCTGACATTAGGTGGTACGAGTTTCAAAGTGACAATGGCATGATCACCTATGATAATAACTAATTAAAATAAAGTGAGAAATAGAATAAAAATAACGAAAATTATGTTGTGTTACTAGATGCAAACACAAGTAAAAAATTACTTTGATGTATACACAAATCTCCCAGAAGTGGTCACAGAATGACTTGTCAGATCTTCCACTGTCTAACAGGAATGAACCATGTCCCAGTAGTACTTATATCATTACTTCATTCCCTGAATTGATATATGACAGTTTGCAGGGGAGCAGATGTGTTTTTGTACCATAGCCTTGTAGGAGACAAAACATAAGAAAAAGGGGGGGGGGATTAAGCAAAAAGTGTGAGTGCTAACAAAATAAATATGTATGAATTTATTCAGGCATGATGTGCAAAGGAAATTAAAATGTAAGGCTCTGTATGAGTACACACAAAGATAATACAGAAATACGACCCACACACAAAAATATAAATTCAAATCATGGAAAAATGTTCATAAGGATGATAACAATGTATAACCACATACATCATGGCAGCATGACAAAATATGTATATTTAATTACAAATGATTAAAGTTATTTGTATCTCCACTTATGCTGATTGCAGACAGATATATATCACAGATTCATAGATTCATAGGCAGTACTAGGCTAGCTGCCCTCACAGGCAATCTTACGCATACCCAATGTCCCCTTTTTGTGCTCAAAATAACTTATCCCATTTGGTTATAGAGTGGCATTACCCATCCCATGATCAATAATTATATATTAGCCCTAATGGGAATAACTGGGATCATACCACAGATAATTTGAGGGGACCTATGCATAGGATGAAGTATTTAGGAGCTGCTTCTATCCATTAGTACCACAGGAGGCAGTCCTGGAGTAAATACTTTGTTTCCAGTTCATATATCTAAGTTGCTCTTGAAAATGGATAGAGATGAACTTTGTTTTATATGGATGGGTAATATGTTCCTCAGCAGCAGTAAATATGTGTGTCTCTCTAAACTATTCTGCTGATGCTGCAGAAGAGGTTTAGATCCATAGACTGAGTATTTATAATGTCATTTGACTTGCTAATGTGCAGTAAATCCATTAGTAATGGTTTGGAGGATGTCTTGAATGCCAGACACAGTTCACCTCAAAGCAGTCTGTAGGATATCAAGCATAGTGAGAGTTTTATTGATTGTTCACTCACCATACACTTTCTGTACTTCAGGTCACTGGCAAAGGGTTTTCCCAGAGTTTGAGCCACCTAGTCACAAAGTCCTTAAACTTTTTTTTTAATCAAAGCAAGCCTTCAAATTTCTGGTTCAATAAATGACCTTTTCTTTTTGAAAACCACGCAATGCTCCAAAGATGACTCTGTGCATCTTTTTTTTCTTAAGAAAAGAAAAAAAAAAAGACTATAAATGAAAATCCTTTATTGGCACTTTCCTTCTGCATACATATTTATTTGCTTTTCCAGAGAGGTCATAGACTGCAAAACTTTAAAAAAATAAAATAAAAATAATCCTAAACTGGAAATTTATTGTTCTTGGGAAGCTGTCTAGAAGGGGTCAAAAGGAAGGCAACTGATTGCTTCTTGCAGCTAAAAAATGTTGGCTCTATGACACACAAGGATGAAGCTCTAACAACACTTCACAACCTTGGTTCAAAGAGTGGTTAATAGGATTAACATGTTTGTTGGTCTACAAAGAGATGTAAACCCCTTGACATTGCTACAGTGATATAAAATTTTTTTTTGGAAAACGGAGTTCAGGTTCTCACACAAATGTTTTTAAACTGGCTGGTAACATTTACTTTAAAAATGCTTTCATTTAAAGAAATAACCAATATGCATGGCTATGTTAACAACAATGGACAAACAATTCTGACAGCAAGCAAAGGTATTGCAAAATTTATTGAATCAGTAATGTAAAAACAAATCCCTTTGCAAGAAACAGCAACAGTAATGTAAGGCAAACAGCAATATCATAAAGTATGTGGATCCAGTGTTCCCTACTAAAATGCAAGTCTCTTACCTACATGATTAGCTTATATAGTGCAGATTCAGCCCTGTGAGCATGGTGTGCATGCAAAGCAGGTGTCAAATCAGTGTCATTCATGAATACCATAATCTGTGTTAAGTGTTGGTAAGGTAAACATGGTCTTAGGACTTGCATAATTTCATGCACACACTCTAGCAGTGCAAGAATGAACATTTTGAAGTGTTACTTGTTAAGGGCTTGCAATTCACAGGAATAATCAAGTGTTTCACACTTCTGCTACTTTGATGTACATTTACTGATGGTGTGTCAGGGAGAATCAACCTAACAAAAAGATAGGGGCTTACATTGAATGACTTAAGAGAGAACTCCTTTATAACATATATTGTATTCCTAAATGCTTATGATACAATTGTGCCTCAGAATAAAACGTATGAAATTCATATGAAGTACATAACACTTGACACTTAAACTGAAACATATATCAAAAGAAACTCAAATGACATTGGCTTTATGTCAGATTACCATAAAATGAGAATAATGCTCACCAAATAAAAAGATTAGAAAAAAACTGTAGCATTGTGACAGAAATTATGTGCTTACAAATACATCATTCATCTACACATTTCTAGTAATTTACAAAGAAAAACTATGACAAAAAGCATATGTAGGACCTTCAAAGTAAAGTGATACAATGTCACCTCTTCAGTATATGTAAGCTATTTTCTTTTTTTCAACATGTCTGTTTTCTGTGGCAAATAGTGAAGCTGGTCTCAAACATGTAATATTAATGCCATGGTGTCAAGGTTCAAATATAGGTGCATTGCTGTTTCTATGTCATTAGTAATGTGTATATTTTCATTTTACAAGACAACAGATGTCGAGAGAGAACATCACAAAGCAATACACATTTTTTTTATTTTGGCTTCATCCTTCATGTAGTGTTTGGCATTGCTCATTGGTGACAGTTAGCACCTCCCAAGACAAAAAAATTCTGTATTCAATTTGGGTTGCCATTAGTGTATGGCCATCAGCACTCTGGAGAGTACTGGGTGAAGAAAATGCATCTGTTAGTCTGTTAGCTACCTATTTCAGTGGCACAAGATATAAGTGCTATGAGTTTAGAAAAAGAGGACAGGTAATGCAAGGTTTGAATCCAGTTTACATATATTTTTCTGAGGGTGGGGTCAGAAGAAATATTGAAACATTTTGTTAAATGAATTTGTTGTTGGTGAAAACTCAACTATCCTCAGTATTAGTAACAACACGTGATATACATGAGGTGAAATATGGAGTGTTCTACATTGTGATATCATAAAAGCAGTAACATGACTTGGAAAATTGTATCAGATGTGATGGATTACATGACCATATATCCCAAGTAGTAATCTTGATCAACAGACAGACAGAATTTTTTTTGAAATTATGTAAGTATTACTTGCATATGCTGTGTCAAAAAAGATCTAATGTCATCTGCTGTCTATCCCTTTTCATATTACTTGACATTACCTAAAGGCCAGATAATGTATGACAGAAATTCATGTTCTGAAATGGCAAGGAGATGTGAATGGGATGGATGCTCTGGTCAGTGCTAGATACCCACTACTAGGCAGTACACAATCATGGTTCACAGCTGAAAGCAAAAATGAACAATTTAATTTAGGCCGTCTTCTGTGGTACAAAGATTCCTTGTGCTAGTGTACTGCTGTCAGCATTCTGGATAGTACTGGTGAAAAAAAATGCACTAACCAGCTAAAGATCTTTGTGGCACAAGCTTCAAAATACATTGAGTAAGGAGCAGAAGCAGAGATCTTGGGGGTTAAATCTTTAGTATGGACACTTTTGCTTATGGTGTCAAATGAAAGACTGACACTTATTTGAGGATATGAATTAAACACCCTAATTCTGTGTGATAAATGTTGAATAATTTACCTATAGTCCTTGTGAATTGCTGTTACCAATGTTTTGTTGTGGAAAGCTAAACAATTTTTCTTCTGAATAGCAGCATTTGCTATGCATGATGTCAAAAAGGACAGTTTCTGAAGTGCAAGAATGGAAATGTACTAACATAATGAGTGTTGACACATGCAGAATGTATTATAGATTACTTATCCATATAGTTAGTAATCATGACAATAATGCATTTCCCTTTCAAAGTATGTCATTATGACTTATATGTGGTATGTCATAAATGAGATGATATTTTCTCTGTGCGCCCTTTCTAAATAATTGACATTACTTGAATGCATGATAATGTGTACCACAAAGGGAAGTTATGGCATGGCAAGTTGATGTTCAAAGGATTATTGATAGACTAGAGCATTTTCAATTACAAATTAACATCTTCATTTATTTTTTGCCTTCTGAATTTGCACAACACTTGGTAGTGTGCAACAACATTTCATGTCTAAAGACAAAATATGAAAAATTTAATTTGGGCTGCCTAGTGTAGAGCAAATAAGACTGGCACTGTTGTGCTGTCATCAGAACTTGGCAGAGTACTGAGTGAAGAAAATGCAGCTGCCAGATAATTATCTATGTGGCACAATGTAGAAGTGCTGTGAGTTTAGAGAAAGGGGACAAGTAATGCAGGGTTTGAATCCACTTTATATATATTTTAATGAAGAAGTCAGAATGACATTTGTAAAAAAACTTTTGTTTAGAAGTGTAACAGTATGTACAAAGGAGTACCACAAATATGATTTTTGCAGCAAAGTTATCATTAATACTTGCTATACAAGTCTAATACCATGTGTGTAAATTATGTTAATCATGACAATGATGAAGATAGCTAATTAGAAATGCAGTTGCATGCGTGTGATGTACGCAGTACTTTTGTTATCATTATTATGACCCATCTCATATCATAAGTATATGTTAAGGGCATTATGTCATATGAAATATGTCTGGCACATACCCCAACATATATTACTCAGACAAACAACTCTATGCTTCTGAAGTGTATTTACAACCACAAATGCTTCCTGTTACAATGAACTCCAGGACAATGAGTAGTTGAAGTCACACATATACAGACATCTTTTAAATGCATCTTCATTCATTTTTAAGGTAGTATATCTCAAATGACCATATAAAAAGGAAGTTCTACTGTGGCATTAACAGTTTATAAGCACATTTCAACATTTTATCTTTTTTTCTCATGAGTTTGTTTCCAAGGTGGCACTTCTAAATTTGGATAGTGAGTAACTCCCAATAACCCAATATATCATGTCATACCATTTATTTGCAACTGATAATGGTTGTAAGAAACACTATAAAACATGTCAGTGTTTGACAGTGTAATGTGTAAATAGGCTGTGCACCACACATGGCCAAATCTCACTGCCATATTCATACCTTCATTGCTTTTTTATGTAATCATTGCCAATGTGTCTGCCAAGCCATTTTTATGATTTCTGTTGTACAAATTCAGCTAGTAAATGCATCTCTGTAAACAGGCTATTACATGCGAGATCTGAATTGGCCTCCAGTTCAGACACATAGTTCCAGCTTGACTTCTGTAAACATGGCTGGCAAAAGTGAAGATGGTGTTCTGTTTAGATCACAAAGGTGGGGTGTTAAGGAGCCCAGGATTTTTGTGGCACTCTCTCTCTCAAGTGCTACAGTGGCAGGCTGCTGCAGGAGGATCATACTAGGTCTCAGTATAAGATTAAGGCTTAAAATAACTTGACCAAGGTTGACTTTAGTGCAACTTGCATTCCATGCACAGGGATCAATTTTGTCACCATTTCAGTGACATGAACAGGCACAGATGGGAAGATGAATTTAAGACTGTAAGCATTACTCAGTTGTGTAAACATAGTGACCCATTACTAATGAATGATATAGCATGGAATATCCAGCCAATACAGTTATTCTTTATGCTTTCATACTTTTCCCTACTGTACAGCTGCACAGAGATAGCACAATATTTTGAGGCACATCAAGATAAAATAGCTCACCTCAGAGAGGCATGGGGTAAGTATGCATCATGTATCAGTGCAAGACAAATAATACTTTTCAGGAAAGCAGTCCATCTCAGGTTGAGCAGGCATACCTAAACTTTTATAGCAAGCATACATGTTTTCACCAATAGCTCATAGTGATTGCACTGGGCAGTGAAGTCACCAAGCTTAGTTGTGTGTGGATTACATTCTCAAAAGCAGAATTAGCTATTAGAACAGGACAGTATTTATAAAATAGTAACTGCAATACTGAATGACATTAACAACTGAGTGTCTGTAACTGAAATGATTACTTGGAAAGCATATATCCGATATGGCATAGTCATATAAATGTTTCTGTTTCTTATGAAAGCACTGAGATTATTTTTTTTGTCTCCTCCAATACTATCTCTCCTTTTTTTTTTCGATACATTCCTGCTGAAATGGAAATGATCATCAGAACAGGGAGCTAGACTGACCACTATGGTTTAATCCGCCATACATCCACAGGTGGATGCAGTGGCACCACCACAGGCAACACAGACACACAGCACATCTGGGTCATGACCTGTTAGCTTTGCCTCCACAGGTCCTGCCCTACCTGCTCCGTCTGCATCAGTACTAGTGGAGGTGTCAGTTTTGTCACACATCAGGAGCTGACAAGGCTGGTAGAGGACATAATGGAGAAGGGCCTTGGTTCCCAAATCAGCACAGTTGAAAAGGTTCTGCATCTGATCGCTAAAGTGAAACCACATCCAGCACTGACTGTTATAACTGACACAGGGAATGGTGATGAAAGTTGACTCACTGTGCTTAAGCAGGGTGTGACTACACCTCCAATGTCATCTACTTATCCCCAGACATGATGTTGCCAAAACTTTAGTGTCCATCACCGTCCCTGTCTTGTTGTCCTGTATGTCTGCACCTGCTACTTAACCTACCCTTTCTACCTGGCCCTCTTATTCCTAAGTACATTCCCCAATAATCGTTTCTTTCACAAAAAAAAATTTGACATGTCCCACAAAAACATTTACAGCTTCTACATATCTCTCCACTTCACCTATATATCATCCTGACACACCTGCTTTTGTCCAATTGGCTCTACAACACTATTCTGTTGTCACCCATCTGTAGGGTGGTGACTCTCCAAATTCATCAAATTCTGTTTACAATTCTACATATATGTTATGAAGAAGTAGATAGCTATGGTGCTCTCCCCTTCTCATCCTGCAAATTCCTGTATTCTTTCCCCTGTGTCCTCCAATCTGCTTGCTCTTGTTTTCACTGCTGTTCTATCAACCCATTTTCACATGTTTAATCTGGTCAAAAAATAGAATCATACACAACACACAAGTCCAAAAATGGCATATCAAGCAGCCTTCACTTTTTGTCCTCAGAATTTGCGTATATCTTGGCATCACACCAATGCTGAGTGATGGTGAATGCCATTCCACTTTCTATGGCAAAATCTGGTGAGGTTTCTGCCATTGTCCACACTAGCCCAGTTATATTTATGCCAATGTGCTTAAAACTGCAATATATATAGGAATATAGAGTAAAGATATTACTTTGAAACAGTTACTAGGCTGCTGGATGTAATGAACTGAGAGTTTCAATGTGGTGCGTTGAGATAGTTAACATATATAGACTGATGTTTTTGCATAGTGTGAAGGGTCTGATTCAAGACTTATGTCAAAATATTTTTTCATGTCTCTTTATATAGTAGTATTAGGGAACAGTTACTATCATCTCTTGTTATGAAGCACTCTGCCCAAAAAAATCCTGGCTTCATAATGTTTCCATTGTCCATTGTTCCACCAGCATTCACATGCTTTGTCCTTCATATGTGTCAAAATCAGTCACACTATGCTCATATCTGTCAAGAAATTACTATAGGACATTAGATACAATCAAGCCTTTATGTGTTAACAAGCATAGTACAATAGGCACAATCTGACAATATTCCTGCTATACACACACACAATGCTATAGGATCAATGCTGTTTCATTTCCATCCCATGTTCTCAAGTATATTAATTATAACTTGTATATGTCTGCTATAGATATATTGACTTCATTATTCAATCATTTCATGCAAACACATACAATTGCATAACAATTTTACCATGCCTTAAATATATGTGTAGCTATTAACCTGAATAATACATGTAATGCTTCATGTAATGCAAGTATCCTGAGAAATGTGCAAATCATGACACATAAAACCCTGTTATAGCACATATCTGTTCTGCACTGGATCATTTATTATGCTGCGGGATGTAATGTACACCTCATGTGGTATTCAAATTGTCATTACTGTGATGGAGTCTGATGCCTGCATTCTCCCTTGCTTCATTCTTGTGTCACTGTTCCTTCAAACAATTAATTTTTAGGGCTGTAAACTAACAGTTCTTGTGTGGTGTGTTGAGATAATTCACATGTCTATAAACTGATTTTTGCATAGTGTCTAGGGTTTGCATTCAGAACTAAAATTACTAATATGTGTAACTGTTGGCTACATATTGATTAAACAACATTATCCTGCCTATGTCTTAGTCATGTTTCGACTTTTCTAGGCCTGCATGCTCCCTATTGGAAATGCATGACTGTACCTAAGATGACAGATGAATTATCAGGAAAAACATAATAGTAATACAGCACAAAGATGTTCAGCAATGTCTTTCTCTGTCTCTCTCTCTCTCTCTGTTCCACCCTTCTGTATCATCATGTTTTACTCTTGCATATTTCTTAGGTTAATGGATGTAACGTACATGTTACAGGAGTTTACACTTGTCATGGCTGCAATGAAGACTAATGCATACATTCTCCTTTACTTCAGTCTTGTTAGATTTTTACTTTGTAAAGTAGGAGTTCATATGTGATATACGGAGATAATGTTCAGGTCTGTAGATTACTTTTTGTATAGTGTGAAGGTTCAAATCCATAAGTATATGAAATATTCATGTGAAAGTATTATTGAATGAATTTTATATGATGTTTATCACTGTTGGCTACATATTTTATTAGGGCACTGTTATCCTACTGCTGTGTTAATCTGCTTACTCCCTCTTGGGAGCAGAGTTTTTGCACAGATCCTGACAGAATAATTATGATGACAAATCTAACAGAACAAACATGTGCAGAAAGGGCTCATAAGCAAGATTCTTCCTATATCTCTACCCCTGTCTCTGAAGTTGTCTCTTGTCCAGCAGCTTGGCATCACACCGAAATGCTGAGTGATGGGGAATGACATTTGGCATCTTATGGCAAACACTGAAGATTTTGATTTTGACCACACTAACATGGTTCAGGTCATGCAAATGTGCCTAGCCTCACTGTGCTATAGGAATACAGACTGATAGCTGCATTGCATTGTGAGACTCTTACTGTAATGCATTTATTAAGCTACTGCATATAATATACTCTTTATGGGATGTTACAGTTGCCATCACTGACAATGATGCCTACATTTTCCATTACTATCTGTTGATATGTGTGATTTAAACTTCAGAAAGTATGACTTTCTATGAGGTGAGCTATGATAATCCTTCTGACTGTATACTTTTATTTTATACTGTCAGGGGTTCAAATCCACATGTATATCATACAATTAGATCATGTTTTCCCTTCTTAATAGTATGTAGTTAAATGTGTGCTGCAAATGTTATTAACCAGCTACTATTCTTCTTATGTCTGCATCATGTTTCCACTGCCCTAACCCTTCTTGATCCATAGTGGAAACACTTTATTGTACACAGCAATGTTTCTGAATTGTACAGATTTTCAAAGGATGTACACATTTATGCACCTCAATGTTTGTTTTGTTCATCACCAAATTTCTGAATGTCTGGCAAATTATTGAAGATTAGGGTCATTAAGCAATGCCATACATTTTGTTTGCAAATTTATATAGGTCATAAAATGCATGCTAACACAATTCATATTATCCTCGCCAAGCTCCAATTTTATAATGGCAGTATTTTCAATTTGTCTCTAATTTTTGGCTTTTATCATCCAAATATATTGGATTTGGTCACTCATTATTTTTTTACTTTGTATGTACAAAGCCTGGCATAATAATTATACCATACAAATAAATATAAATACATAATAACAATTGGAACATACTTCAAATAAATAGACATTCACCACATATGAGAGTTGTTCCATTATACACTTGTATCATGAATCTAACTAGTAAAGCACTAGTAAAGCACTGTAGCTATCATGACAAATGGCACATTAACATAACACATATCTGTTCTGGATTTCATAAGATTTTATTGGCTTGTATGTCTATTATCTGCATTTGCTCAGAGGTAGCCACAGGGCAACAGATGCTACTCCTAATTGCAGCTTCAGGTTTAATGCTTCAGCATAGGATTTTGCATGTGCTACTACTTTACCAACAGCTGTGCAAATAAGCATTGTGCTTCAGAAAGAGATTTAAAAAATGTATGTCAGTGGATTGTAAAATTTTGTATATGTTAATTGACTGTTGTACCCAACATATGTGGATTTCATTTGTGATGTTGTTTCAACTTTTACAGCATTCTGTAAAGTTATGTCTGTACTTCAACAGTTACACTTGGAAATGATGTACAGTATTGTGTAACCTTTTCACACATATTTTATCAGTGGGATTCTGCAATGCACTATCATATTTTTAGGTTGTGTGGTTGTTTTTACAAAGCACATTGTCCAATCATGAGACAATATAAAAGAAAATCACAGAACTAATGGTTAATTACTGTTTGCGTACATCCTGAGATGAGCACTCATGAATATTTGGTTCCTCATCTGCTATATTACAAGTGTGTTTGTCATCAGAACATCATGCTGTAAAACAGGTGCATGTAACTCACAGTAACAGAGTGCAAATGGATAATAGGATAGAATAATTACTGGAGTAATACATAAGTACTTGTGATCAGCACATTGCTGTTACTTCTGCATGTTAAGACACTGGCCTTTCAAACAAAATGTATTAAGCACACCAGCTTCTTTGCAACACACTGAGGTGGTAATACTTACAATGTGCATTTTCACACATTTAAAATCAGACCCTCTGTGGCACTTGGAACTGATACTGTGTTCTCTACATTGTGCAAACAGAAAGATAGGTGGTTAAAATTCAACAGTGGTGAACTTGTGTGTGTGGCTCTGGTGTCAGTTAATTATAGCTTCATCAGCATCTCTGCTGTATCTACTTCTGTTCAACAGAAATGTTTAAACTGGGAGAGGACTTTACCTGCAAACATCTTCTCTGTAACACAATATTGAAGTCAGCCTGACAAATGCGCACTCTCTCCCCGTCAAACTTAGACTTCTTCTATGGTACTTGCAGTCAATACTGAGTTCTATAAATTGTGTAACTAGATAGGTACATGGGTCAAATACAGCATTGTTTAAATAGTGTAACTTTGCATACTACCATGTACAATTGTTTCCATCAGAACACCTGTTATGTATACTTTCACTTAGGAGACATTTCTTCAATGTCTATCATCCCCAGGCAAAACTCAGTTTTGGAAATATGCTGATTATATAATGCTTTAAAAATGCAGCTGTAACATACATTTTCCTGCAGTGCTGGCTGTTGATACTGTGTTCTGTAGACAGTGTAACTAAATAGGTAGGTGGTTTGAATCCAGCAGTAAATGTGTGTTCCTCTGTAGTGCAATATAGAAAAGGATTCAAAGACATCTAGGATGTCTAGTTATCAAGTGTTATTGGGCTTTTCTACCATTTTCTTTCCTTTTAAGCAGAGCCATCACCCTATTAAACAATGATGATGTTATCCATTCAACTGTGCCCTGTCACATTTGTAAAACAACATGCGTTGTGGTGCTTGCAATTCATACAGTTTTGTCTAGCTTGTGATCTTAGGTAGTCAGTTTTAATCCAGCCATTGCTGATTAGACTCAGTTTTTTTCTAGGACTGTGAATGTACATGTAGGTAACAATGTTGTCACCTGCCTGTCTGTGTACCCATATAGCTGGTGATTCCTCTTACAAGAATT
Organism: Protopterus annectens; assembly: GCF_019279795.1. Lineage (NCBI taxonomy): Eukaryota > Metazoa > Chordata > Ceratodontiformes > Protopteridae > Protopterus > Protopterus annectens. The sequence goes on from NC_056733.1 coordinate 373,539,425, forward strand.
TCTCTCCATTTATTTCACAGATAAATGTTTTGTTTAGCAGTGATGATGCCCTTTGGAAAAAAATGCCATTTGCAATGTTAGCATTTGAAAAAAAATGCCATTTGCAATGTTAGCATTAAGCCTTCTCCTCCGGCATGATGAACTGAGACAATCTTCAGTAAGTTACTGCTGTTGTGTGTCATGGGTTCAAATCTGTGATTATCTACACATTGTGCAAGATTGGGATTGTACTGTCACAGTGACAAATGCAGTATGTATCATGTGTGTTTGGTTCATGCTGTATTGTGAGTCAGAGATACATCTCACCAGTGAAAAATATGAAAAAAGCTGACTAAAGGCTGTACGCAAACACAGTCAACACTGGAGTCTTAATGATGGTTTCCAAAGATTTATTGGTGCTTCCTGGTACCTCAGTTGTGAGCTTTCAAAAGGAATAAATTGCACACCAAACCAACTCATTTTATACTAAACCTTAATTACTTAATTATACATCTCACCAGTCTTTTAACCAAATTACAGGCACACGTATATTTTGTAAAAATAAGATGATCTAATGCCTTCAAATTCTCATGTATCTTGCAGCTGTAGTTAGATTTCTGCTGTGGCTCAATTAGTCTTCACAATATCAGATAGCTTCTATGGTCGCATAGGTAGGTGCTCAAAACCTGCAGTAATTGACTATAACCACTGTGAGTCAATATCCTGCTATGCACGAATAACATCCACCGCAATGTAATGTGCACAGTTATAGTGGGAGAGGCCACCCCATTCCTTTTACCTCAAACAACTGGTTTGCAACATCATCATATAACATAATGACTTCACATAGGTGGAGTGTTACAGTTGTGTTAAGACTTCCACTGTGGCACATGTGATTAGTACACACTTTATTAGCCTGTGGACTTACATAGGTGGCTGTTCAATTCTAGAAAAGAACAACATTATGCGAGTGCACTGATGTGAACCAACCACCATTGCATCAAATTATTTGATATTTCTATCCATTTTTATTTTGGACAAACAACTTTCAACACATTTGAGGATTTAATGGCAGTGTAAAAGGTTTTCCAGGATTCTTGTGTTGCAAGAACACCAGTGGCAGATGCAATTAGTACTGACTTGTATAACATATCTACACAGCTTGGCTCTGGTTTGAATCTGAGACTGTACACAAAAAACAATGTGAATGTCAAATACTGTAATATCGGAATGTTGACAGCTGAAGGAACATTAATATAGCTACTTCCTTTTCATCACTCTGACAAATTATTATTGGCTAAATTAACATGAAAACCCCTTTTATACTTCACACTTCGATTTCTGTTATTCATATCTATGGTATTATACTGGGATTAAACAAGCTTGAAATTACCTCATGGCCGATAGACTAGTAAACTCCTATGATCCTATGCAGACAGTGCAGTATGACTGGCAGGGGGTTGAATCTGTTAACCTGCATCAGACAGGAGTGTCTTTGACAAAGAAAGTAGTAATGACACAATCAGACAGCCACATTTCTAAGGTCCCAAGCTCCATGTTAGGGGATCCATACACATTATAAGAGGAGACTGGTGTATTCCCTTCAAGGGTGTTCTTCATAACACAACCAGTATGACTGCTTCTGTGGTATACATTGTTGATACATATCTCTCTGTAATCTGTCCTGGCATGTGTTTGAGTCTTTTAAGATTCAAATGCTGAGTATGTCATTGATAGGTTCATAGGTTCATATGCTGGTACTAGGCTATCGGCCCTAGGGCCTATACAAGCCTAGCCATAACAATTCCCTGGTTATTTCTTCCCATAATATTTACTTCACTGGACCCCTGTCAAGCAGGGTGACTGACATGATCCCTGGGGTAAATTTCCTATCCCCCATCCGGTCTTCAAGGTTCCTTTTGAAGAGGGCCAAGGAGGTGCTCTGCTTAACATGTATGGGTAGTCTATTCCAGAGTATGGGGAGTCTTTGGGTCAGGAACCTATCCTTCCAGCATGTTTTGTTCATTGTGATGACAAGGTTTAGGTCCCTGGAGTATGTGGCTCTGATGGATTGGGATTTCTTTAAGTGTAGCATGTCCAACAGCTCTGGGTTTGACATGGCCTTGTATGTTAAGCAGAGATTACCTCTGAGTAGACGATATGTGACAGAGTATAGCTGGAGTTTTTTTAGTCAGTCAGCATAGGACATCTGCTTTAGGCCTGTGATTCTTTTAGTGAGTTGTTTCTGCAGCCTTTCCAGTTGTTGCAGATGTCTTGTGAGGTACATACCAAATGGGGCATTGTACTCTATGATGGCACTAATGAGGGATGAGTACAGTGGGCCAATGACCTCCATTTTTTTGGATGAAAAGCCCTTAGTGAAGAGGTGTGCCACATAGAACGATTTCCTGACTGTTGTGGTGATGTTGTTATTGAAGGTGAGACCACTGTCCACCTGTGTTCCTAAGTTTCTTATCACTCTTTTGGTGTTTAGTGTACTGCCACCTATGTGGTAATTCATGGGTACATGTTTTTTCCCAAAATGGATAACTGTACACTTCTTGGCATTGAGCTTGAGCCCATGGCTCTGGCACCAAGCATCTGTTTCTGTAAGGCCCTTTTGTAGAATATCCACATCATTTGGGGATTCAATAATGGCACCCAGTTTGCAGTTATCTGCAAACTTTGTTAGCCAGAGTCCCTTAGTGTTGGCCTGTAGTTCAGAGAAGTAGATGCCAAACAAGAGCGTTCCCAGGACTGAACCCTGATGTACTCTACTTGTCATGTGTCTGGAGCTGGAGTTGGAGTCAGCTACTTTTACAGAGTGGGTTCTGTCAGTAAGCCAGTTGGTAACCCATCAAGTGACATAGGTATTTATGCCCAGCTTAGTAAGTTTATCTATGATTCCAGAGTGGAGGACAATGTTGAAGGCCTTGGTGAGGTCCAGATAGGCTGTGTGGGCCACCTTACCCCCATCCACAGCTCTGGAGAGTGATTCAAAGAAGTCAGTCAGGTTCAGCAGCCATGATCAGCCCTTCATAAACTCAAACTGGGTGAGGTCCAGTGTTTGAAGGTTGCCAATGTCTTTGTTTATAAGTTCCGTGATAATACATTCCAATGCTTTGCAGATCAGGCTCATCAGACTGATGGGACTGTAGTTTCCAGGATCCAAGTTGGATCCCCCCTTGTGGAGTGGGATAACTGTATTTATGTGCCACTCAGTAGGCACGAAGCCTGAGGTGAGGCCAGTTCATTTTGTAGGTCATATAGCACACAGCCCGGGATGTCATCTGGTCCCATGGATGCTGTATTCTTAGCTTTGGAGAGTGCATTTTTTACCTGTGTGTCCATGATTATCAGAATTTAGCAATCTTTCGGTATTGAGATAGACCTTTTAGAGGGTGAGAGGAGGATGAAGTTGGCACTGAATCGATCTGCCAGGACATTGGCAATGTCCTTGGGATCAGTATATTTAATACCATTCTGTTGTAGCTGAGAGCTGATCTGAGCATTACCATTTAGATTCTTGACTTAGCTATAGAATGCCTTGTGGTTGCCTTTGGAATCTTTAGCAATTTTATTTTCGTAACTAGCTTTGGTGGATTTTATGAGGGATCTCAGCTTCTTAATGAGGCTGGTAAGGGAGTTTTTTGCATCCTGAGATTTTCCTCTTTTCTGCAACAGTTTCTTCCTTCTGTTGTATAGTTTGTTCATGACAAGGGACCACCAGATTGGTGGTTTTGTCCTTTGAGCCTTGCCTAAAAAAAGCACTATAGGGGTGGCAAGAGCCTTAGCCCATAACCTGAATCCCAGGAGCAACAGGTGCAGATCATCTCTGGCAAAGCATCATGGTTTGTTGATCATGTCGTCTCAGACAGACAGATACTGGCTCCCCTTTGAATGACACCAGAAGCTTAGCCAATTGCTGAAGTCAATCATTTTGTCCTTATACTGTGGTATCATTCTGGGTGAAGCCAGGATGGCACTCAAGGCTAGGGTCATACCTGCCAGGGTCACATGATCGGAGAGCTCTTCCATGTCTCTTTTCATGTAGTCCAGGGAGGTACGTCTCAAATCATTCACTCCAACATGGACAATGACAGAGTCGTATTTGTACTTGTTGTGGAATGACTTGAGTGCATGCATTATGTGGCAGATCCTGGCACCCGACAGGCAGGTGACTGTAATTTTCTCCTTGTTCAGCCTGGTGAGTGGGACATCAGTGTGCCTGACTATAGAGTCACCTATGACTAAAGTGTTGGGTACATTGTCTTGCCTTAGTGGCTGTTGTTGGGTGGCACACTGGTGTTGTGCGCTATGTGATACTTTGGTTGTGATTGGTGTTTCTTTGTGTTTTAGCTTCAGAGATCCTTGTTGCTTGGGCAGGTTAATGTTAAGGACCTCTGCATATGTATGTTTAATGTTGCTATGTGTGGGTGTTGGTGGAGAGGGTTTTGAAGGGCTATGTGTTGCTTGGGCTGTAGTGCAGGTGCTAACTTTTTCCTCTTGATTGTCTAGCACAATCTTGGCTGGAGAGAGCTTTGCTTCCAGTTTGGCTATGTAAGTGCATCTCTCACAGGTTGTAGTGTTGGGTGGTAGGAGGAGAGAGTTGTCTGTGTACATGACGCAATTGCTGCATTCCTCCAGTATGCCCAGATTCACCAGGAATCAATGCACTCTGCTTCTACTCTCACTAAGATCAGAATATAAGCACAGATTCCAAGCTGTCACCTATAATGCAGTTATTAAGCTTTCTGTTGATCAGCAGTCTCCAGGAAATAATGTAACTACACTCCTTCTCTCACCAGGAGAAAACAGAATAACTAATCCCAAGATGACTACTGAGAGGCAGAATGTGGGCTCTCCAATAACTGGTGGTCTTGCAATAGATACTTAAAGGTAAGATGAAAAAAATGGATTATCCTAAACACTGCAGTGTACACTAGAGGAATTAGATGTGAAAGTAGGTAACTTAAGTTTTACCTGTCTAAAAAGTTAAATTTTAGTGAAGAGTGACTATTTTTAAAACAGGAAGATAGATTGAAAGGGGGTGGTCACTTTTGTATTCTGGTACTATGGAATACAGTAGGATGGCCAATAAATTTAGATAGTTGAAGGGGAGTGACTTCACAAAATGATAATTGAGTGCTTACTCACACAAGCCAGTAAAAGCAGAGAGGAAGTGAGATATATGGTCAAATTAACACAAGGGGCAGGCGACTAGAAAGACAGTGGTGTTTAATAACACAATAGTAACTGAGTGGAAGGGTGGGAAAAATTATTTCTGCCTGTCTCACAAGGGACAGAGCTGTGGTCTCTTTTCAAGTTTTAATATGCAGTTAAAAGCAGTACAAGTAAAACACAAGGTAAAGAAAACAAATCACAATATTCAAAATAGAAAAAGGCAGTAAAGTAATACAAAATACAACAAATAAAAAACAAACTAACTTTTCCCTTACAGCAAAGTGTAGTAGAGTCTGGGTGAGCCTTTCTAGTAAAGCTCTGAAATGTTTTATTTTACCCCTTAAATAGAAGGTTTAGTCCCTAGCTCCACCCCTCAGTTCACAGATGATTATCCTTAACTGACCTCTTCTATCTTATGTGTGAGTCTTTAATTGACCTGTTCTAATTTCTGCCTAACTCACAAGAAACAGAGCTGTGGTCTTTTTTCAAGTTTTAATATACAGTTAAAAGCAGAATACAAGTAAAACACAAGGTAAAGAAAACAAACCACACTATTCAAAATAGAAAAGGCAATAAAGTAATACAAAATACAACAAATAAAAAGGTCACAGGTATTGCTTGTTTTCCAAATAATAATGCTCTGTATTACATGTCTTCATATTAACATGTATATGTTATTGGAATTACTTTGTTCACACTCTAGACCTTTACAGGACATGAGGGCTTCTATAACAGTTCTTAATATGTGTTATTCTGTAAAATAATCAGAAAGTGTGAGTTAGCCCATGTTATGACATTTTCTTGTGTGTTTGTGTTGTTTAGTTGAAATTTTGGTATGTTTTGTTGAAATTCCTTGTGAACATGCCCAGTATAAGGATGTAGTTGGTGTCTGCTGTGTTGTAAAGGGAGCTTTAACTATGGAATGTCAGGAAATCTTTCTTTGCTTTTCTTTTCCTTTCTTGCTTTTGGTCAGGACTTGAATTATCCTCTCAAATGTTTGTCTATGTAATGGAGCTAACAACCTACAGGTGAAGGATAGCAATGTTGGTCACAGGTCAGTGTACATTTGGTGTATGTGCAATGTAAATAGACAATGGGTCAGTTAATAATACACATTAGTGCTTCATGTGAGTGTGGTGTATGTTACTGTCATGTATTCTTAATATTGTCCACATACTGCATTTAAATCTGTATTTTAATATGCTCATTCAAGTCAACATGTGTGGTGTGGCACTTACACTGGGAAGGACTCACATCATATCTTTCCTTCCATTAACAGAGATGCATCATAGTCACAAATAATTGTATCCTCATCGTTGCTACTTTTGAGCATTAACAGATGTCTTCACTGTATATTACTGACATGTAATTTTATTTTGCCCATTTCTTATGTGGGCTGCTTATACATTTGTAATGTATACAGAAATTCATATTGGCATATTGATATACATCATGACATTCATAAATACAACCCTTTTGTTAGGTCATAGACTACACTTGACTTGTACCTTTTTATGTGCATTTTAGTATATGCCACATTAGCATGACTCATTCTGCATATACATATGTCATATCTGCTATAGTTAGACAAATGGTAAGTAATATATATATATATATATATATATATATATATATATATATATATATATATATATATATATATATATATATGGGTCTACTTTGTTTTGTTGAATCTCATTTCACTGAATTTCATTTCACCCCTGACCACTTCAGTGAAAACTCAAATTACTGAAAACTAATTTCACGGAATCTCATTTCACTGAAATGCAGTTGGTATATATGGCACTGTGTTGAGTACTGTAAGGCAAGTAAAAGGTATATGCCATTTCCCCCACTGTAGTGCAATCCTGTAGTTAGTATATATAGTTGGGGAGGTGTACTCCCCCACTTAATTTGAGTACATATTGTCTTCTGGCGACAGTCATTGGTGTTGTAACTATGTATGTCTATTGTTTAAAATGTATTGTTTTGAAGTTTTTGGTAAAGTAGCATATAAAACAAACAAGGTGGGGTGCTACACCCACGACACCCCCCACACACACCCTAACTATACTTACTAACTCAGGGATTGCACTACAGTGAGGAAAATGGCATATACCTTTTACTTGCCTTATAGTACTCTACAGTGTCATATATACTAAGTGCAGTTAAGTGAAATGGGAAATTGAGATTCAGTGAAATGAGTTTTCAGTAATTTGTGTTTTCAGCGATGTGGTCGGGGTGAAATGAAATTCAGTGAAATGAGATTCAATGAAACAAAGTAGATCCATATATATATATATATATATATATATATATATATATATATATATATATATATATATATATATATATATATATTAGATAATTATGCTGTTTATATCCTTTATATCCTGCTCAATGTGACACCTTTGTATGTGTCATGAATATCGGTACTTTGCTACATATACACATAGCATGCATTAATACTAACCTAGTATTGACAACATGCAAATATTTTCTTTCATCACTTAATACTATCACTAGAATGATTGCATAGGTGTTTGTGATTCTTCTTTATAGTTCCTCACTGACACAGGTGTATACACTCCCATAACAACTGCCAGTATTGTTTTCTAAATACACATAACGCAATGCCAGCCTCGGAATTCTTTAATCTGTATATGTGTTGCAACATTAATCACATGGATGTAATTTATCACCGTTAATCACTCCCACCATGCACATTCCAATGACAGACTAGTTCAATACAGCTGCCACACATGTGTAAGTAGGCATTGTCAATAGAATCATGTGAATTACACAGATATCAATGACCATGCCACATAACAGGTATAGTGGCAACCATACATTTAGGCTTTATAATGTAATTTTACTCATGTTTATCATTTACATTAATATACAACACATGATTGGCCAATGCATGTTTAAATGTACAATAACCTTTCTATGGTTGCATGTACCAACAAATGGAAAAGAAATGTCCCTTTCCGAAGTGCATGACACAACAGCTGCAGGGTTAATTGATTTTACGTGATGAACTTGAGACATGCCCTTGCTTGCATACTCATTGTACACTGAACTCTGAGGTAGTATAGTGTATGTGCATTGGGGTTACAGACCTGATATTTGTAAAAATCAATGCACCCTTGATAGATGCTTAAAAAATTTCCCCTCTTTGCCAACCCTCACACTCCAGTGCTGGGGTGAATAAATGGTTTAATTGGTAGGTGGGTCTGATGATCAACATGCATCAGGAGCAAAAATTTACAAAAAGTAAAATAAATGTATTTCTACTTGGATATAATAATGTCTATACTTCTTTATAAATGCTATCCATTAACTCTATTGAGTAGTACAACAAGCCCGTATATTTATATAATCAGACTACAACACAGAAGTCTTCTCCTTATCATCAGCCATACTTATTTGACCAGTCAATCTTTTTAATGTATCACCCATCCTTTTTTACTTTTATTTTTTCACTATTATAAAAAAAAATAGACCAGGTCATTAAATGATTATGGTATGCATCTACCCCTTTTCCATCTTGTATATCTTTCAGAGAGTCAGAAAACAAAAACAATCTCTCCCAATCATAATAGTCTCTAGAAAATGTATACTTCCTATCTCTGCCTAATGATAGCTGTCTGCATACCATTACATTTCTTTACATGTTGTGATTTTTCCCCTTTATCCTCATATTACAAATAAAATATCCAGCTACAGTTATATCAGCTTGTATATCTATATACTGCTTTACATTTCAAAACAGTAATGTTCTTTCAGTAATGTTTGTCCATGCACAATTCACAAACTAAAACATTTTCAACTTTCTCAAATCTTATAGTTACGAGTGTTTTTAAACAAAACCCAGTATTTTGAACGTTATTCAGATCCAGTGTCATATAACCTTATATTAATTGTTTACTTTACAGATTGTTAAAAAGACCATCAGTTAAATTAACAATATCTGTAAGCACTCTCTTACAATAGTTTAAATATAATTAATCTTTTTTAAATTAAACTTAAAACTATTTACATTGATGGCCAATATATTTATATTATTCCTTACTTTTTATTTTCTACTTAATTAATTTTAGAATTTCTTTTGTTCTTTCTTTTCTTTGATTTAGCCCTTTCACCTACAGAAACTCCTGCTCTAGTGACCATCCACATCACTTACTTCTTCCCTTTCCTTAGAGATTAAATAATCAAATCTATTTCTTGCTTCAAATCAAATATATTTCTTGCTTCCACATTTTGTAAATCCTCATCTCTGTTTTTTGCTTCACCATTGTGATATGCAAAGTTTTCACGCATATCATTATTATAATAATCAACAGCAGATACAACATTTCCATCTTCAGAAGTTTCAACAGTATTATCTTGCCTCCTTTATCATGATTCTCATTTTAATAATACTGACATTATTTTCCATCTGCATAGCACAATCAAACCATAAGTGATTGTCACCTAAAAACCTTTCTGTAACTACTTTTGTACTGTCTCAATGCATGTCCTTTCTTCCACATTAGGTATAGCTTTTTCCCACAGTCATAAATTAAGTGACTAAAGTCACCACAAAAGAATCAGTACTTTTAATACTCCCAATGTTTAATATATACAAGCATCCCATTCATAACAATGACATTACACAAATATTGTTTATTTCAGCTTGTAAGCTCTAGAGAGAGACACAGACCTCCCAGGCCCCTTTCTATAACTCTCTTCCATCCATAATCTCTATTAATTCATGCAGAGTATACCGGAACTGAACAATAGTGGTTTTCTTACTATTAACATTATAAGGGACAGCACTATGCTTGCATCATGGGTCAAACTTTTTTCTTTTTGAAGACAAATGAAGCCAGAGCTTTTTTTTTGCCAAAATAGTAGAGTCAAATGTAATTTCCTGAAAATGTTCTATACCTATATGAATTAAGGCTGTCAGATCATGTGCCTTAAAGCTTTCATTAGTATTTGAAGAAAATATGTTACAAGACAATTTAGAGAGATGCGCACTAAGAATCAAACTTGCTGAGTTGCGAATACTGAAACTCACAGTAACACGAAAAATTCACTAAAAATAAAAATAAAAAAGGTCCAGGCCACCAATAGAAGCAAATAAACTTTATACAAATCCACAGATTAGCGCTTTCGTCTTTATACAAGACTTCTTCAGATAAACATGCACAAGTGCTACACATAGTTTATATAATGATCACAATAACTGTTAATTAAAATTTAAAGCGCCACACTCAAAAAACACTAGTTTAAAATATATGGAAATACGTTTACCCTTATATTGTTATATATACCTGGTAAATACCCCAGATGCCAGTGCCAACCCTCTGCATAGTTTTGGGTTCTAGGCAATTGCAAATCATTTAATGTAGATACATTCCAGAAATTTACTGGGAATTTGTTTGTGTCTTTCGGCTTTTCCCGGTTAGGGGTCGCCACAGCGGAACTCCGGTCCGCTAATGATTGGCAGTTGATTTTTATGTACCGGCTTGCCAGGCTGAAATTTACTGGGAATACGGGTGGAAATCTTGCAGTAGCATTGGTTCTAGTGTGTTGTTTTCTCAGTCGTCCTAAAACATAAACATCCAAGAAATATGTCAAAAGATCTTTGCCTTCAGGTGGAAAGGTGTCACAAAATCTTAGAAAAGTAGACACTACTTCATGTTCATCTATGAAGGCTAATACTATTAGTCTGTTTACTGCTAGCTGAAATTTTGTGCTTGTGCCATAAAGTGTAGCAAGACCAAGGCTTTGAACTTTATGCCACACTGCTTGACTGAAGTGAAATAAACATCCTTTACTGTTCACGTTGCTGAAATTATGCTTTATACTCTTTATGGCTGCCATCTCAAAGTCTGTAAGAATAAATTGCACATTAGCCTCGCACTGAACAGAAGATAACAAACAAACATTGCCATAAATAATTGTAAGACTTGAAAGATTTTTTTAGACATTAAACAATATACTAAAGGTAAACTTATAGTACTTTCAGGAAGTGTCAACAATCTGTGTATTGAGTACAACTGGCGGCAAAGTCTTCCTTTTGTTAGGAAGATTCCATCCATAAACCAGATCTTACTACAGCATAAGTCTTGCAAGTTTTCTTTAGTGGTAAATACCAGAACATGCACATTATTGTTTAAATCTACCTTTCTTTTCTGAATAAAACTTCCTTCCTTTAACGTATACTTAGTAGTATCTACTGAACCTAGTGCACTTTTTATAGTTCTGTAAGTAACCATCCTTTGACATCTAACTCGATTTACTTGCTGAAGCATAGAACATCTGGATGGTAAACTTACAGTACTTTCTACTGAAGTGCTTGCAACTACATCGTCCACTATTAATGCAGGTGTATTTCTACACAATCAAGCAGTTTCCTTTAATGTATGGCACGCTCGATATTTTTCCATTTCAGTTATATCTGAACTATGTTGGTATGACACTGACTTCAGCAAGACTTCCCCTTCTACTTCTTGTAATGTTATAGCTCTCCCTTTGCATTTATATGACAACTTTAATCTACAACACTAATACTTTTTACTTTTTACCATCTTTTCTAAGTTGTATACATAGCCATCAACATGTAACATTGCCCTATTTTTCTGAGACATCACAGTCTCATAAATGTTATCTAGAATGCCAGGAGCTGATTGTGATATTTCGGCCATAGTTGGAGAATTTATGCTCCATAATGCACAAAGTCTAATGGGCTGCATTGTTATTTATATATGGTGTTACTTAACTTCCAGAATTAATTATGATATAGTTTCTCGATTATTTCAACAAAGTGCACATTTATACATTTTCCTGTTAAAAATGTATTCTGTTTACCACTTTATATAACAGTAATTTTTGATTTAATATTTAAAGAAGAAAATATTAGCAGTCATGCAATGCCACAAGCACTTCCTACATCACCTAATACCAGTGGACCAACTAAAACTTTTCGATAATGTTCCTTTCACTTTTTAACAGTTTGGCATTTTATTACTTCGAGATTTCAGGGTCGACTATTATGTATTCGATGAATTCATCATTCGATTATGTGATATAGACCCATAATTCAAGTCCACCTGTCATGAGGGCAAAGGTTGTGGAATTGTTTTAATGAATATGGAAGATTATAACAAAAAGATGATTGATATTTTAAATGATGTAAATTGTTACAACTGTGTTTCAATTAATGTTATTAATGAAAGCTTTAAAATGATTGCTTTACAGTTATTAGATGTATTATATCAAGGACAAATTGACATGTCACTTTTTGAGTTTTTAACAGTTGAAATGTTACATTTGTTTGGAATTCCAAAAGTGCATAAAAGTTTTAGACAAAGAATCGTCAACTTTCAGACCTATTATTGCTGCTGATTTTAGCAAAACAGAGGCTATTTCTATTTTTTTTCTTAGATTTTGTGCTCAATCCACTTGTACAAAAGTCCAAGTTTTTTCTTAAAGATTGTTGGACTTTATTAGATCTATTACATCAATATGAGTTCAGCAGAGAAGAAAACTGTATGGTTACATTGCACTTTGTTACTAGTAGTTTACAACATGTTGGATTGGATTATCTTAGAATATACTTAGCCAAGTTTACTGACTTTTCAAATAATTATATATTCTTGATTTGCACACTTATGGATTTAGTATTTCAAAATAACTTTTTTTAGTTTTGATAAAGGTTATTATAAATAACAGTGTGGCATAGCAATGAGTGCCAGGATGGCCTCTTCCTTTGCCATCCTAGTACTGAGTTGGTGGGAGGAAATGCAATTATGTACTTGTGTTTTATATGATAAAATAGCCTTTTATAAGCATTGTATAGATTATTTAGTTTTTGTATGAAACATAAGTTTCAGAAGAATTAGCAAGGTTATTTGTTGATTTAAATAACAGTATAGATTTTCTTACATTTACAAAAAATTAACAAGGTAAAATTGTTAATTTCTTAGATGTTGAACTTCAAATGGATGTAAACATATGCCAGTTCTGTAGTAGTTATGATGCCCCTACACTAGCCCAGTAATCAAGGAGCCTCAATCTTCATCATTATCACCAGTGAAGGATGTACACAATGGGAGGATGACAAGTGCACACACAGTAAAGTACAATTTCCTTAAGAGCACGCAGAGATCACAGTTTGGGGCTGGTTTCTCCCTCTTTCTCCAGATCCCCAATAAGACTCCCCACTGGCACAACTATAGGTTTAATATTTCAGCTGAGGGATCAAGCCAAGACCACCAGCACCCTCTCTGTCCCACCAGTGCTTCATGCCACTGCTCAAGTAGCTGACACAGACACACTTTAAGATTTGATTTATATACAAACATGCTCACACACCTTGGGAAGGCAGGCACAGGTTTACTAGCTATGCCCCCTTTTGCCCAGAATATAAGGTAGTTATCACTGCCACCAACCCCTCCTTAGCTACTAGAAGACCCTTACAAAGGGTGACCAATCATACTGTGTAATGTTACTACTATCCAAATGGTAAGTATGACCATGACCAAGGCTATTTAGGAGTGGCCTGTACAGTGTCACCAAATACATATGCAAGTACTCTAAAAGATTAAATATGTCTCACAAATATCAGCCACAAAGATTGGTTTAAATATATTTAATAATAAATAATAAAAGAACAAGACAATACTTAATCAAACACAGTTACTCAGAATTCAGAATCACAGGAAATATTTTAAAACAACATTGCAGGACAGTCTCAAATAAATACAGAAAACATATAAACTAATCTTTACTATATTCCTTTCTATATCTAAGAGATATCACTGTACCCTTGTTACTTAATATTAGCAAAGCAAATGCAGATGATGATGAATAGATGTTTCTAGATCCAAGGCAAGATACAAACTGCACTGTCTTTCTCTGAGGGAGTTCTTAAATTAATAATCAACATTACTGCTGGGTTCGCTTGGATGACATCACTCTTTGTCACCTGACTTCAGTTCCCTGGCTAAACAGATATGTAGAATTGAACCCTCTGTGTCAAAAATACATATATCTCAGAAGTGTGCAGCTGCTAGGAAGTCATAGAGCAATAAAAACACTTTTACATTTGAAACCTAGTAATTATTTCTTTCACGACAATAAGAGAACCTCTAGCTCTAGACATTGTGTAAAAGAAAACACAAAGATCAATGCATGTTAGGTTCAAGCAAGGCACCCTTTATTACTTGCAGCAAGGAGACAAAGCATGTAGGTACAAGGTTTGTCTGATTTTCCATAGTTCAGCCTACAGTTTTTATACAGTTTTCTGCAAGTTCACAGAAAGATCCTATTATTAGATTTGCTGCTGGTATGGTCAGATAATTGCTGTCTTGCAAAAACATGTTTGAGAAAAACAACCTGGCCTTGGGCTTGTTTCAGCTTTCCTTAGTTTCTCACAATTCTTTCTCTAGTTCTGATATGATACATTCAAGGTACAGTCCTGGCCTCAATACACATTCTGCTGACCATGGTGGATTTACAGACATCCATTGTTCTTTTTTCAGAACTTCTAGCAGCTGCATATTTTCACACAGAATAAGCAGAATAAATGTATTAACTCCTTTTAACCTTTAATGCACTAAACCTGCATATTGCAGTTATATACTTCAATACACTAAGCCTACATATTGCATCGCAGTTATACATTTTCCTAACTCATTGTGTCTCTTTCACTGAAACTGGGAGATACCACAATCGTAAAACCATCTCAACTTATTTTCTTGAAGTTAACTCTGTGTGTTTCAGCTTCTACTATTAAAACATAGATTTGTACAGGTATATAGTTTATATACATTTATGTTCTATTCCAGTAGGGTACATTGTGGTTACACTCTTGAAGCTCAGTACATAACATACAGTTCTCTTACACTTGTAAGACAAGCATATGAATCATATTAATATTCACAAATGACATATGATCATTTACAAAATTCCAGATAGTTGGGCTGGCAATATCAGAGTTGTATTTATAGAAAGCCTCTTTTTTGTTAATTGTTTGCGGACAAACAGTCAACACCCTAACTTTATGAAAAGAAATGTCATAAAAGGGCAGTTTGTTTGTTTAAGTCATTTAACAAATTGCAATGACATGTCTAAAAGAGAAGTTATTCATCTTAAATGGTTATTTTTAGAAAGAAGTTTTTTAAAATAGTGAAATGGAAAAATTGTATCTGATGTCATAAGTTTAAGAGAAACAAACCCCAGGATTCAGCAAGCTCAGCATGGCATGCAGGGGTAGTGCAAGAGCTGCTGGAGACAATATGGCCACCAAGAGATCCAGGAACAAGCTCCCGGGAAATGCACGAGCACTCCTGCACTATTCCTGCATGGACACAGCTCCTGTATGCTAATTACCCCATTTACAGATGAAAACCATGCAAATGAGGTGAATTAGTGATCCAGGAAGCTGGCAGCAGTCCTTGCAGGACTAGTGTAACCTGCAGAAATGTACTCAGTTAGTAACTGAGTACATTTCTGCAATCTATAAAATGGAGCCATGACAGCTCCAAATGAAGTGTGTATATAATATGCAAAGCATGCCAATGGCCAAATATATGGCCTCTGGTATGGAAAACAGTTGGGAAAAAAAAAATTTTTTGGCCAATTTTGGCCATTTAAGCATAGGGTAGAGGAGTACAAATGGGATCGGCAGGAAAATAGAAGAAAAACCCTGAAAAAACTTTCTCTGCAAAATCACAATTTTGCCATTATACACAATGGTAGGTAGAAGACAACAAGGCCAGTGAATAGTGGTTGCTAAGGGGGAAGGCTCAGTGTGGGACCTGTAACTAGGCATTAGCAGGCAATCTTAATGAAATGAGGGGAATGAAACTGAATCACAGATTTCCCCTCATGGCTAGCCAGCACCCAACCATGTAGGTGCAGGAAGGCCATGGTGCAAGCCTAAGAGCTAGCTGACATCATAGAGGGGTGTGTCAGCAATACTGTAAGCTTATTGGAGCTCTGTGGCTCGGGTTTGCCCTTAGCTTAGCAGAGCTAAGAAAGGGGGTGTGTCTAAAGCTGCCAAGCACACTTTACATTGCCTAAACAGGTATGCGTGCTGTGCACTGGGTTTTAAACCAAAAAAAAAAAGTAAACCAGGAAATAGCAGCTCCATGCACATCTGAGCACTGTGTTTGTGCAGCGCACCTCAGGGCTTAAACAGGAAGGCAATGGGAAGGGAAAACAGCAGTAGGAAGGTAATCAAGGAGAACTAGCATAGCTGGCAGATGAAATATATCAGAATCAGCCAATTACACAGGCAGCAGCCCAGCCCAGCCCAGCACACTAGTATAAACTATGCAAACAGCTTTCACTCTGGTTTTTCCAAAAAACTCTACACCACCGGTTTACACAAATGGGGAAATTTTACCTAACACAAGCAACAAAATGATAGGGGCTGCATTTGCTATCATAAATCAACATGTGGAAGAGGCTGAGGGTGGTGCGGATGAGAATGCTGATGACCAACCCACAGTGAGGAGAAGGAGAAGAGTGTACAGACCCAGGGTAACCTACCAGGGGCTACATGAGCTGGAGATAGTGGAGCACTATAGGGTGGACCGGGACCTCCTACAGCAAATTGTTGAGCTGTGCTGGCCATGCCTCACACACAGAACCAACAGAGGGGAACCCATCCCAGTGGATACCAATGTATGTGTAGGCTTAAGAATAATAGTTACAGGTACCTTCCAAAGGCCAACTGGGGATATCATGGGGCTCTCACAGGCATCAACTTCCAGGGTATTTCACCAGTTCCTGGATGCCATGTCAGCATATGCCAGCGAGCACATATATTTCCTCAACACCCATGAGGCACTGACTAGCAATATGTGTCTCTTCCACCAAATAGCAGAATACCCTGAGGTAGTGGGTGTTATAGACTGCACGCACATACACATCAAAGCACCACCCGGTGAGCAGGGTAGAGTCTACATAAACCACAAGGGCTTCCCCTCCATCAACTGCCAGGTCATGTGTGATGCCCAGGGCATTATAATGAATGTGTGTGCTGGCAGCCCTGGAAACTATCAAGACTCCCACATCTGGCATATATTATTACACAGTTACACTATGTGCCACGACATTTGCTGATGCAGCTGTACCAGAGATTTGCCAATGGGGACATCCCATATGGCCACCTAGTGGGAGATGCTGGTTACGCACTGGAGCCATGGCTGATAACACCCATCAGAAATGCACACACCCAAACAAGAACTCCATAATGAGGCACACGCACAGACCAGAATCATAATGGAGCATGTGTTTGGGATGCTCAAGTCACGGTTCCAATGCCTGGACACATCCGGTGGAGCCTTGCAGTACTCACCAGTTATATATGCCCAAATTGTCATTGCATGTGCCATGCTGCACGATATGATCCCATGGAAACAGATGGAGCAGGAACAGCACGGGGAAGATCCACACAGCCTCCCACCATTGCCAGGGCCTGCACAGTGAGAGTGACTCAGAGGAGGAACAACCAAAAAAAAAGGAGGAAAACCAAAAAAAAAAAGTAAACCAGGAAATAGCAGCTCCATGCACATCTGAGCACTGTGTTTGTGCAGCGCACCTCAAATAGGAAGGCAATGGGAAGGGAAAACAGCAGGCAGAAGGAGGTGTGCCCAGTATGCCCAGGCCTTGGCAAAGAGGCTACGCATAGCACATACACTGACACGGTAGGAACCCAGGGAATGACACCTCTCTCTGACTCACACATACAGTAAAAGGGATGCCAAACATGACACTACATGTGCTTAACCATGTATAGGGAGTGTACTATGTGCATCCAACATAGTCAGCCCTCCAGCACCATCCTCAATACTGGCACAGCCACAAGGTATGTCACTCTCCCTATCAATTTCTGAATGGAGTAGTATGTTCTGCTACTTGTATCTATGGTATGGATGTGAGCATGCAAGGGAATCGGGTGGCTGAATGGGATGCCAGCAGATAGTAGGCACCTATATCAGCAGCATGAAATCTGTGACAAATACTGGTGTCAACATAGTAGCCAGTACTAGACAAGGTGACAAAACCCACTGCAGGAAATGTGGTGGACCAAATGTGTTTCCATAGGACACACATGCAAGTCAATGAGGCTCACATACCCAACAAGAGTCTCAGACAGCAGGACAGGTGTAGACAAACACAAAAAAAGGCTGTGCTAAGACCTCTGATTGATGGCTATGCAGAACAGCCCCCTTCTAGACCTACACAGACAGACTACAACAGGTCAGGCAGTGGGATGTTACTTCTGAAGGGTAAGCATTCTGAAACTGAAATGTAAGTCAGTAAAACCTAAGAACTGTAGTACACTGATATGCCTCTAGTCTGCATGACAGGTCATAATACAGAATGAAATAGAGTACTTTAAATACCAGTACAGTCATAGCAAATGTGTGCAGTTGTCAGGTGTGCCCCCCCCCAATATCCTATGTAGAAATGTAGTAACATGTATGTGTAGGTATAATAACAGTGGAGCACAGATTACCTGAGCCAGCCAAAGTAGCAGGATACATTGTAGCACATGTCCAATATGTAGGGCTGTGTGTGTTAGGTTGGTGTGTTGTATATTGTGTGAGAGTGGTCAGCATGTAGGCATGGTGGGTTGTGTCCTGGTGGCCAATAGCCAGTACTGCTGATGACAGGGCCAAGTTCTCACAACTGCAGTGCCAAACACAATGCATCCCAGCAAGACACATTCCAGCAGTAAGCCATACTAATTGTTCAGATGTAATATCTGTCACCATCTGAAAAATGGACATGCCATGAATGTGGGGCCAGACATACATAGAGTACATAGGTGGAAGTACCCTAGACAGAGAGTGTATAAAATGTTACTGTCAAATGGACACACCTTTGGAATTGTACATACAGGTTAGCAGCACATTAGTTGGGTTTGTACTATGGAATACTGATGTCATCTGGCCAAACACTGGCAGACCACAAAAGTCACAGTTATGAAGTACTGAGAAACTGCTGATGTTCCTGCACAAGCCAGCATAAGTGGAATGCCCCATGTATATCTGTGAGTCACCTGCAAGTAGCTTCCATAGCACATATGCGCCCAGCTCACCTCACCATCAGCCACAGGTACCTCACAGGTCTTATCCCTGCTGCTGGGAATGAGTACAATATGACCCTCACCTCTGTATGGGAAAAGCCACAGAATGCAGCATGGTGAAGAGGTATCTCATACAGGTGTAACCCTAGCTGAAAGCAGCACCCCACCATCATCCACATCACTGGATCAATAAGGACATAAACTATTGTCATTAACACCTTGCACACCTACCCTGTCACCCCAGGGGAATATAGTGGCTTGCAGCCTGGGACTGTAGGAGTGTCACAATGCAACAGTCTGCTACAGATGGCCTGCATCACTACCAAATGTCCTACAGTCCTCTGTCAAAGGCCTGTGTCTCACCTATACTGCCAATGTATGTTATATCATGGACTCCCAAATAACAACATAACATAGTCCACAGAACCCACATGCAAGGCCATGTTGACAAATCCCAGTAGCATGTCCACCATATCCTACTGCATGAACTCTGGACCAACCACTAAATACTGCTGTGATGAAATGATTACTATGGGGAACTTATCAGATAATGATTGCATAATGTTTGGAAGAGCATAGAATAACCGAGGGGGGTAGAAGCATGGAAGCCATGCAGTGTGTGAAGTCAGAAACTCAGCTGTGTGCACATACTATCCCTGCCTGCAAACACAGGAATGGGTGGCTACAAGCCTGCTTGTAAACCACAATGTGAATGGGTAATGACCAGAAATATGAGCCCTGCCTCTGGGTAACATGTGTGAATCTGTACAGCTGTGAGGTATGGCCACAGCAGGATATGCCCATACTGTCACGTTGATGGATGTACAAGCATGGGATCCTCAGCCACCACTGTACCAAGGTGCTGAACCATTTACACAGACCCATCAGCAAGTGTCTGCAGCTTCCCCTCCAGAATGGCATGATTGTGCAAGAATATGTATGCTTCAGACCACAATACTGGACACAGCTTCATTCACCCTGTGTTCCCCAGGAAATTACTGCAAGCAAATATGTATACCTGGCAGTAGTTGATGACATAAAACATCACAGTGTAAAACAGTACATTTGTCTGAATATCTCTGCTAACACCAAAACCATGTAGCGAAAGCAGCACTGACACAATTACCTGCAGTAACTCACTATCCTTTGCCCATTGTGACCCCATATTGTCAACCGATCTACAGGTAGGTGTAGAACACAAAAGCCTGCACTGGAGTTCAACCTACCTGGAGTGGATTCACACATTAAATACAGAAGGTCATACTGGGCATGCTCCCACACTTAAAGAAATGAAGCCCATGTCTGGCAACAACAGTGAACTATACATATCTGACAGTCGCAGATGTTTGTGCACACACTCCACATTGCACACCAGTCATGCTTTGCATACACATCAGATCGGAATACACTCATATATCCAAGGACAACATAGTATAATAGGCCAAACTCACACATACATAGATGTGTGGAAGAGAATGACAGACAGTGACAAAGAGCCTCCCATCATGAGGCCTGTCCCACCTAGCACACATCTGAATGGCTAAATTCACATGATGTGCAAATATCAATCACTGTAGACATTTGCCTCTGGTATCCCTCAGCACTATAGTGTCTATGGTGCTTGTGATAACTGTGTAACATGACTGTACAAGTCATTGTTCATGTAGCAGTTGTATACATGTACCTGTTAAATGTAAACCTGTGTGTGACTGAATGTTGTGTGTGTGCTTCCAGATGAATGGTTTATGGCCCATTCACACACACTGACAGGCCTGATGATGTCATTCACATTGAAATACACCTTTGGTGACAGAGTAGCCCTATAACCTCTGTGGTGCATGCTATAACTGTGTAATGCTATAGTGTAAAGTACTACTCAGGTAGGTGTTCTAATCCCAGACATGGCAAGTGTGTGTGTGTGTGTGTGTGTGTGTGTGTGTGTGTGTGTGTGTGTGTGTGTGTGTGCGCGTGCGTGTACGTGTGTAGGGATCAATGCTTTTTTGGCCATTCATAGTCACTAGGCACTCCTAAACATGGAGAACTTCAATCTGTGCAGTAACAGAAACCTGGTCCAAGGCTGCAGAGGGCACCCCTGCAATAGCAGGATACAACTATTACCACACCTGTCGGCCAGCAAATCAGGACCGAAACACTAAATGTGGAGGAGTGCCCATATTTACCAAGGATATTCACACCACCAGCCTAGTTGCGCAACACAAAGCATCTGAAATTCTCCAGGTGCAACTAACACTGGGTAAGACTGCAATCCAAATTGTATAGCTTGCTACATATCCCTCACCATGCCCCAAGATTCTCACTACACCTTTCTAAACATATTGGAAAATATTAAGATACAACCAAACACCCTAATACCGGGTGTTTTCAACTACTATGCCATTAACTGGGAAAACTACTTGTGTACCAACACCTTTGCCCAATGGCTCTTGGAATTCATAATTCCCAATGCCCTGGATCGCCTAACCCATAGTCCCACCAGGGGCTACAATATCCTAGACCTGGTCATTACCAACATGGGAAATTGATGCTCCACACCTATGTTCACCCCCTCAGTGGTCAGGTATGACCATAAGCTAATCACCCTTGACATCCACATTCTTCCCCCACCCCGTAGTAAGGAAACTTCTGTAAAAAAATATATTTAAAGCTAACATCATGCTACACAGGCCAGAAGTGACAAACCTCATGATACCCATGCAAACTGTACGAGCACATCCACATGTGCATGAATCATGCCATCCCAAATAGAACCAAGAAACTCTCCACCAAGAAAAGGAGGCCAATCTGGTGTTCCCCTGCCATAAACAAACTTTACAACAAAAGGAAGAAACTGTCACAGAAAAGAGGAAAATCCCAGGATGCAAAAAACTCCCTTCCAAGCCTCAGTAAGAAGCAGAGATCCCTCATAAAATCCTCCAGTGCTAGTTAGGAAAATAATATAGCCAAAGATTCCAAAGACAACCACAAGCCATGTTATAGCTATTTCAGGAATCTAAATGGCAATGCTCAGAGCTGCCCTGAACTACAACAGAATGGCATTAAATATACTGATCCCAAGGATATTGTCAATATCCTGGCAGATCAATTCAGTGCCAACTGTACCCCCCTCTTACCCCCTAAAGGGCCAATCTCAATACCGATAGATTGCCAGATTCCAGTAATAATGGCCACACAGGTAAAAACTACACTCTCCAAAGCTAAGAATACAGCATCCATGGGACCAGACAACATCCCGAGCTGTGTACTACATGAACTACAAAATGAACGGGCACCTCACCTAAGTGCCATGTTTAATCATAGTTTCACCTTAGGCTTCATGCCCACTGAGTGGTGCACAGCTACAGTTATCCCACTCCACAAGGGGGGATCCACCTTGGATCATGGGAACTACTGCCCCATCAGTCTGACGAGTCTGATCTGCAAGGCCATGGAACGTATTATCATGGAACTTATAAACAAAGAGATTGACAACCTTCAAACACTGAACCCCATGCAGGTTGGTTTTGGGAAGGGCCAATCTTGTCTCCTGAACCTGACTTGACATCTTTGAATCAGTCTTCCGAGCTGTGGATGAGGGTAAGGTGGTCCACACACCCTATCCGGACCTCACCAAAGCCTTTGATACAATCCCCCAGTCTGGAATCATAGATAAACATACTAAGCTGGGCATTAATCCCTACATCACTCGATGAGTTGCCAACTGGCTTACTGACAGAACCCACACAGTAAATGTAGCCAACTCCAAATCCAGCTCCCGACAAGTGACAATTGGAGTACCTCAGGGTTCAGTCCTGGGACTGCTCTCATTTGGCATCTACTGCTCTGAAGTACAGGCCAGCACTAAGGGACTCCAGCTAACAAAGGTTGCAGATGACAGCAAACTGGGAACCATTATTGAATCCCCAAATGTTGTGGATTCTACAAAAGGACCTTGCAGAAACAGATGCTTGGTGCCAGAGCCATGGGCTCAAGCTCAATGCCAAGAAATGTATAGTTATCCCCTTTGGGAAGAAACATGTACCCATGAATTACCACATAGGTGGCAGTACACTAAACACCAAAGTGTGATAAGAGACTTAGGGACACAGGTGGACAGTGGTCTCACCTTTGATAACCACATCACCACAACAGTCAGGAAATCTACCTATGTGGTAAACCTCATCACTAAGGGCTTTTCATCCAGAAAAAGGAGGTCATTGTCCCACTGTAGTCATCTCTCAGTAGACCCAGTATAGAATACAATGCCCCATTTGGTATGTACCTCTCAAGACATCTGCAACAACTAGAAAGGCTGCAGAAAAACCACACTAAAAGAATCACAGGCCTAAAGCAGATACCCTATGCTGACCATCTAAAGATCATCCAGCTATACTCTGTCACATATTGTCTACTCGGAGGCAATCTCTACTTAACATACAAGGTCATGTCAAACCCAGAGCTGTTGGACATGCTACACTTAAAGAAATCCCAATCCCTCAGATCCACAAGCTCCAGAGATCCAAACCATGTCATTACAATGAACAAAACATGCTTGAGGGATGGGTTCCTGACCCAGAGACTCCCCAGACTCTGTAATAGACTGCCCATACATGTCAAGCCAAGTGCCTCTTTGGCCCTCTTCAAAAGGAACCTTGACGACTGGATGGGAGATAGGAAATTCACCCCAGGGATCACGTCAGTCACCCTGCTAGACAGGGGTCCAGGGAAGTAAATATTGTGGGAAGAAATAGCCAGGGAATTGTTATGGCTAGGCTTGTATAGACCCTAGGGCCAATAGCCTAGCACCAACCTATGAAACTATGAACGTAAGAACTACACTTTCCATTGCCCTACTTTAGCAGGCCTACTGATGTCATTCACTTTGAAATACACCTTTGGGGAATAAGTACCCTAGTAAGCTTCGTGGCACATGCTGTAACTGGGTAATGTTGTAGTGTGATTTACTAGTCAGGGAGGTGTTCTGATCCCAGACATGGTAAGTGTAAAATTTTGTGTGTGTGTGCGTGCGTGTGTGTGTGTGTGTGTGTGTGTGTGTGTGTGTGTGTGTGTGTGTGTGTGTGTGTGTGTGTGTGTGTGTGTGTGTGTGTGTGTGTGTGCGCGTGTTTGTCTGTATGGACATCAATGCTTTTGAGGCCATTTACAGTCACTACACTTTCCATTGCTCTACTTTGGCAAGCCTGCTGATGTCATTCTCTTTGAAATACACCTTTGGGGAAGGAGTAGCCCAGTAAGCTCCATGGTGCATACTATAACTGTGTAATGCTGTAGTGTGATGAACTAGTTAGATAAGCGTTCTAGTCCCAGACATGGCAACTGTGAAGCTGTGTGTGTGTTTGTAATCAGTATCCTGTTTTGAGGTAGCTGTGAGTGTATAATAACAGGACTCATTGTGCAGTGGGTTTTGCAAATTTCTTATATGGTGGGCCAATTATATGTCACAATGTCCACCTTACAAGGACAACAGATGACAAACAGCAGAGAGGCTGGGGTAGACAATCCATACCCCTATATGTGACATTATGGACTGGGGAAAAAAATAGGCAACCCTTGTATTACCCGGAGAACACTCTCCACCCATGTCTCATACACAAACTTGGCTAGGCAACAAACACTATGTTGGTAGTTCCCTGCATATTGCCCGCAGATAATAACCATGGTGTGATTGCAGTGGACTACAATGGACATGACACCCTGTCCCATCCCTACAATAGGCAAACCATTGCATGCAGTGGTCCTTTGCTATATTCCCCACTGGACACCTGCAACAACTGTAGAGTCAGCAAATGTAACCCACAAAGGACATGCCATGCCTTATGCACATGCCCTGTATGGACAGATGCCACTAACACCAGTGAATACCTGTATCATGGTGTCAATTTAGGTGCAGGGTCAGCTTGGTTTCCATTGCCAGTTCTCACCACATGAGGTCAGGAATGCCGCATCAGATGATAACAATCTGTCCACACAACATGCCCCAGACACCTCAGGTACACTTCCACATGGCACAGAACATGCATGTGGGACATGTGCACATCCCAGACACCGTCCATGTTATGGAATATAGAACACATACATGGCAAGCATTGCACAGCACTGGCCACCCACAATAGTAACCCAGATGAGTGGATGGTGAATACAATACCCACCTGTTTGGGCCAATCCAGAAACTACACCCCTGAGCCACACTGCAGACCATTGTCATGTGGCCTGATGCCAAGGTATACCCTTTGCCTAGCCTTGTACATCCTTCTGGCACAGTCAACTACTACATATATGTGAATCAATGAACCTGTGTGTCTGTACTGGCATACCTGCATCTGTGTGTGGAGAGTAATGATTTGGATTCCATTCAGACTCACTACACCTCCCATTGCCCTACTGAAGCAAGCCTTCTGGTGTCAGTCACCTTGTCATACCATTTGCCCATACATCAACCTGATAACCTCTGTGGTGCATGTGATACCTGCATAATACTGTAGTGTAGCAAACTAGTTAGTTAGGAATTCTAATCCTGACCCTGCCAACTGTGATTATGTGTGTGAGTCCCTGAGAGAGTGTGGCTGTGTCATCCTTGACAACTGTTCTTGTGGTCAGGCACATGTACTACACCTACCTTATCCCTCCTTTATCAGTATTGCTGATGTCACTCACTGCCAAATATATCTTTGGACATCTCTAGTATGTAAGTTCTGTGGTGCATGCAATAACTGCATAGAAATGTAATAGCAATATATGAGCAGGAAGGGGGTTGAAACCCTGTATGGGTAAGTGTATGATACAAACATGTTTAGCTTTTACTTTCCTAGCCCCTCCCTGTCTTACTTTGTCTCTGTCTGTCTCTCTCACTCCCTCTTTGGTGGATGTGGAGAAGTACACCTGCTTTGCTTAGGCAGT
This sequence comes from Protopterus annectens, assembly GCF_019279795.1. Lineage (NCBI taxonomy): Eukaryota > Metazoa > Chordata > Ceratodontiformes > Protopteridae > Protopterus > Protopterus annectens. The sequence goes on from NC_056733.1 coordinate 373,565,598, forward strand.
AGCTTGTGTTTTGTAAGTGATGCTCATGATCAGCTGATGGCCTGTGCACAAATTGCAGTCTCCCACTAGCGGATTACATGTGGAACAGCTGTGGTAACATTCCCATAACACTCTCCTATAACTAGGAACATCATGTGGGTGTTCTTTTCATTCATTGTGAGCAGAACTTCATGTCGGTATTTGGCAAACAGCTTCACAGAGGGTAGTGGGGTATACCTCTAACAACATACACTGTAGAGAGAGGCCAACAAACAGGAGGGGGATGTTCCAGATATGACTACAGAATGTAAGTCTTGCTCTTCTGCATTTGAAGTAATGTTGGTTTAACAGGGTTTGTGTTGATATGGCTGGTCTACATGATTTAATACCTGTCATGATAGTGTTATGTGGTTGAGGGAACTCCCACCTGTAGGGCTATCTGGAGACTGGCCAGTGTTTGGAGTCTTACATGTGTTGTGTTACTCACAGATTACCTATCTTTAGAACTGCAGTAGCATAGTCTGAAGACTGCAATCAGTACATGGTGACAGCCATGAGAGTTACTGACTTCATATCCCTCACAGGACATATGTCACAACAAACCTGTTACACCAGTAAATGTATGAGGTTATCACAGTAACATGTCAATATTGGCCCTGTGTTTGTGCCTCCAGCCACAACTCTGTCAACCTTTGTACATATGTCATGCAGTAAGAGGTGCATATGTTCAGTACACCATTATTTATTGACATCATACCTGATAACAAGCCAGTGAGATATCAGACTGCTAGACATGTCATGTATAGTAGGGGTTATATTTGAGGACAAAACCTAAACATTCTGTCGTAGTGAGGTCTCTGTACTTAAGGTGATTGTTGACAATTGTGTATTGCGAATATATACCTTAGCCTGTGTACAGACTGCGGTAGATGTTATTGTTCTTGGTCCTGTTCTCACTGATGTTGCATGCTGTTCCAGTATATGGTACCCTATTGGCTTACATGTTTGTAGGGCCAAATACACACATGTCCCATACAACAATCAGGCATCAGAATACACTGTGCATTGGGCTCAGTATATGTAGGGTTAGTGTGTGAGGGGCACATATGAGGATGGTGTTGATCAGACAGCCCATATACTGTAATATTAAGCATGCTTACCATATGTGTCTGAGGCTGTGTTCACATTGGTTGTGGGTGTGTGCTTTCACACAGGTGTCTGTTACTCCATGCTGTTACATGCCTGTATAGCCTAATATATTTGCAGGTACATGTGTATTCCCCCATATGAAATGTAGACCAGTGTTGTGGCAATCTGCCAGTAGTTTGCACAGTGCTTTGTGACATGCCTAGCAGCTCAGTGTACTTACCCAGTGTGATGTTATGTCCAGATATTTGTCAGATGTACTGCTGTCGGGCCACCATAACTGTTGTGTATTTCTGACAAAGCAGTGGGATGCTGTACAGATATATGTCACTAACTAGTGGGTAGTATGTGGGCTTGTGACCTCTGCTCCACCCGTTATTATGTGTCAGGACAGACAGGAGTGTGTGAATGCATAAACTGTGTGAGCATATGTATTCCAGTATTTATGAGATATACCCATTTAAATGGCTAATATCCACATTGTCAGGCTTGGTCCACACATCTAGCACTAAGGGGTTCTGTGTATACCTCTGGACTGACCAGAGTTTGTCAGACTGTCCACATTTATTGGTCATATCTCTGCTGTATTC
>NC_056733.1:373569812-373577312 GCF_019279795.1 Protopterus annectens
TGGCTAGTGCAACAATATTTTCCTTTTAAATGTGTTACATACATGGGTAGTATCCCAGCTTATATGCAGTCACACTGGCATGTAGTGTATCATTACGTTATTACTGTTGACAGTGCTTTCCCAAGTAAGAGTAGATTGCAGATTGTAGTACTGGAATCAAACAACCCTGCATGCATAGATGGACTCTGAGTCCTCACTGTCATGTTCCTGGTGTGTGAGCTGTGTCTCATTAAATATTTCCTACTGGTTAATGATCTGACATGTGGAACATAACTGTAGACTACTATGTGTATAGCACATGTCAGTGAGGGCTGCTGTCATGTAGTAATGGCATACCTATCAGTGTCAGACCTCTGTCTGTCAACACATTCATCCTAATGCATAGGTAGTTGGCTAGCTGATGTCTGTCTGTCCTCTGTACAGATGTGCACATGTCAGGTATCCTTCTTGGCTACTTACAGGCAATCTATGCTTGACTGACACTGACATGTCTGCCCAGCTGTGTTATGAATGCCACAGCTTGAAATCCACACCCTGTATGCACCACATGCCATGGATACCTCAACTACACTACCACAGTCAACAGAACATGCATGGGTACAGGTCTCCAAGACAGACACTGACCATGTTATGTAATACATGTTGCATACATGTCAACTGGACCATCTCACTGGCCCTCTGCAAGAGGCACCCAGATGATTGGCTGATGCATGTAACTCTCACCCTGAGGATCACCCCTGTGGTATCTTTTGATAGATGGCCTGCTGGCACATGGCAGGTGGCATGATACCACTGTGCACACATCCCCTACATTTCCCATCTCTCCATGGACAATAGCCTGGTACACACCTATGAACACCCGCACCGATGGACCCCAGTACTGACAAATGTGTATGTGTGCATTACTGAGAATATCAGTGTCTGTGTGTTTGTAGACCTGTAGCTGAGAATACCCTGAGGCCCTTCACACCCACCACACCCCCCATTGCCATAGTTAGATGTGGCTGCTGCTGTCCCAGACATTACATGTACCTTGTTACACTCTTCGCCCTAAGGGCTACCTGGGCCTTGCAGTACCAGCACAACACTGTTGTACAAATGGGTTGATAGGCTTGGGATACCCACTGAGTTCTGGCAAGTGTGTGTATGTGTGCATGTGTGTATATATGTAGGGTACAGCATTCGGAGGCCAAATTCTCCTAATACAATATGCCTTGCCACACATTATTAGGGATAGTGATGTTGCTGATCATAGGAGAGGCATGACAATGCATCACCCTAATATGCCTGTGGCATGTGCATTAGATGCATATCCCTGTAGTAGCACTCTTGGGATAGACAAGGGGTTGTATTGCAGTCCTGGTCAATATGTGATAGTGGGTATGTCAGAGTGTTATCATGGGTTTCAGTGCATACAATATCCACTGTGAGGTGTGGTTGCTGAGTATACTGTCTTTACACCATGGTACCCCCGGTACATGTCCCATGTTCCACTGTATGGGACCACTGTCAGCATCAACCATACAGGTAACTGATAACACTATCTAGCCCAGTTATTCATGTGCTGTGTGCAACTTATTTGTAACACAATAGACACACTGACAAGATAGTTATCACTTATAAGCCCAGATCTCTCAGCTGTGTGTCTGACTGTTATGTGTTTGTCAATTGTATATATTATGGTATATCACACTATGTATTGTCCATAAATAACCAGTACATCCCCCATTACCATACTGTACAGGGCTGGGGATGTTCTTCATGTAACATGTAACCTGGAACACACCTCATCCTAAAAGCTGTGTGGTGTGTGCAATTAAGGCCACACACTTCAGTAGCACTGCATACCTAGGTTGGGGTCTAGTCAGAGTGTGTGTGCATGTGAAGGAATCTACTTCTGTTTGCAGAATATACATGTCCCAGGAGGTCATCTGTCTGAGAACTGCCTGGCATATGCTAACATTTCACAGGTATCATCCTGTGGACATACATGCCATCACAACTAGTGGTAGATGTGTAAATGCCCTCTTCCTCACTGTATATGTTTGCAGTGATACTGGGGTTGGTATATATAGCTGGGTGTGGCTGTTGTGGACACAACCACCATCATTGCAGTTACTGTTGAGTGTATCTCCCCACTTAGCTGGCCGTAATACTGTACAGTTCATGTTAGCAGGTTAGGTAGTTGTCTATCACACTGTCTGTGGTTCTACAGCATCTTTCACCCACCAAAGGGTAGGGCTGTGCCACCCACACCAGCACACCTATATTTACCAAGTTGAGGATTGCCCTACATTGGGGAAGGGGACATATACCCTGCTGGTACCATCATCAATGACATTAAACTAGTGGACTGCTTATTTACTAATGTGTTGTTGTGCCTATTCTGGCTTGGTGGATTTACATAGGCTACAATGTGTTCATTGCACAGGTACATACATCCATGTGTACAGTATTCTCTGTGTATTGCATCAACACCAAAGCATCTGTGTGTGTTATACACAAACATGTGGTGTGTACCACCCAGTACACTTACCATTGTCCACTGTAGAAGAGCTGCTGACAGCAGCCACCATGCACTCACCTGTATACACCACCCCCAGACCTATCAGCCATGTGGCACATGCAGTAACTGTTATACAGACCTGTGACATGTGTTCACCTTTACCCAGGATATGGCACAGCCAAGGTGTCACCACAGTGCCATACCCCTTGTAGGATGCAACAGCAGACATCCTCCTGCTGACACATGGACACCTACAACACAAACAAAATCCATTATGGAGACCACAATCACTCAGTGCTAATAACAGCTATAATGCATCATGGCTGGAAAGCTACACTTTCTGACATGTAAGCATTAAACTTTACTGCTGACAACATGTTACACAGCTTTACATTGGTACACCATAGTACAGCAACAATGTACATCAGAACCATATTAGCCTGTCCCTGCATTGATGTTATGGATGACAGGGATGTGGCGCAGTTATCATCATATGCATAGGGTGTGTTGTTGGTTTGCCAGAGACCTAGGCTGAGCCATAGGTTTGACACCATGTGTGTGAGTGAGGGAGTTTAATTATTGATATGGCCATGGTAATGTGGTGTGTGTAGGTATGGGGTTTCCCTAGCTGTGTTTGTATTGTGTGTGAGTATGCATCCACACAGTTCTGCCAAGTGGCTGCCCTATATAGGTGTTTGTTGGACAGCTGCAGACCATACCTGGCAGGGTGTGCAGTTCACCACCTCCAGCTACGGACACAAGAAATGTGCCTGCCAGGAGTTCCACGGGCATGTCCAGGTACAAGCCACGATATGGTACTCTCCCCTGATGATGACATATGTCTGCTGGAACCAGGTCCCTCCTGGTACTGGCCAGGGCCACATGCACATGGCCTGCTGTAGTGTGGTGTGGACAGCACCCCCCTCTGCAGTGCTGGGGCTGGTACTGCCACTACAGGAGTGGCTTGGTGTTCTTGTATGTCCACATTGACCTCCAGCTGTTGGTGTTGCTGGCCTATGTCCACAAGGCTGTCACACCACTCCCACCACATGCTCGAGCATGGACATTCCACTGTCAAGGAGTCCCACCATCTCACCCAACCGTCTATCCGTGACCTCTGAAAAATAAAGGAGGGCATCTGCAAGATCACGGATGTTGTCAGTAACAGCTGAATGAGTAGCCCTCTGCATCCTCAGGGCCTGTCTGGTGTAACATTCCATATGTACCTGTGCCTCCATGACAGTCTGAAACATGCATCTGGTGGTACCAGATGTGGCACTTCTGCCAGGGGCACGATGACCAGCAGCCTTCCAACGAGCACCCCTGTACATCTGCCTATGTGGTACCCCACCAGACATCTGGCTAGGGATGCTGTGTCCAGACACATGCCATAGATACCACACTGTCCTGTCCCATGCCACCAACAGCCAACTGTCCCTCTGCTATGGCCACTGGTGATGGGGTATGTATAGGCATTGTGATTGTGTGTGGTGATGGTGTAGATAACAGTGGGATGTCAAACAATGGCGCAGCTTCAGCCTCTGACAACCCCACCTATGCCTCAACAAACCCATCATAATTTTCAGTGTCTGTATGGACACCAACATCAGATTGCCTGCAGGAGAGACCCTGACCCACCTCACCACCTGTGAAGGGAAAACAAGAAATACACTTTAAGACCTATACATCATTGCTTAACAGTACACACACACACACACACACACACACACACACACACACACACACACACACACACACACACACACACACACACACACACACACACACACACACACTGACATTCCACCATACTACTTACCTGTCCCTGGGTTTACAGACTGTCCCTAGTTTATTATCTTAAGTTCCCCATTCTGCATCAGTCTTGAATAATTACAGTCAATAACACCAATCATTAATGTATCATTCTTCTAATTGCCTAGAAAAGTGATCACAAAACATGACCTGTTGCTCCATTACCTCTTTGACTTGATTGGAGTCATTTTTTCAAAGACTCCCTAATGTCATCCAATGTTCACCCTGGGTCTGTCCAGACATCTTGAGCATGGCCCCATATGTTATGGGCTACTAGAGTCACTCAATAACGTCATGCACTGGAGTGTCATACATAACTATTGTTCAGCAGATGCAAGATCTGTTGCTCTATTAACGTTTTATGTGGACTACAGTAATATTTGGAAACAATCTCTGGTGTTGTCTAGTAATTCCCCAATGCATCTGTAGTGCTGCATATGTAGGTATTCTTTCACTTTTCTGCTGATTGAAATTAAAAGCATATCCCTGGTGTCTAGTTTCCCTCCCAATGCATGTTTCATGCTACAGACGTTTTATACTATCAGCTGTCCTGAGATTACATATCAGAAAAGTATTCCTGTTGTCTCATGTGTCTGTACATGTCCATGTACTGCACGATTTCAAAGGGAAGTTGAGAGGTATGAACAATCCCACACTCACATATGTGCATACATGCATACAAACACACACACACACACACACACACACACACACACACACACACACACACACACACACACACACACACCCTACATACATCAATCCCGCTCCACTCCACCAGATTGCACTTACAGACAAAATAACCACCCACCCTCACACATACACACACACACACACTTACAGGTGAGGTTGCACAAAGATATTACACACAGACCACCCATTACCCATCTGTCAACATGCATGATATATGGTACTCAACAGCATGCAGTGCAGCTATAGTCAATCCTTGCTAGCAACATTATACATCTATGTGATGCATGGGTTGTGTTAGTAGGTGATGTCCCCTTCCCCTGAAACACACTGCACCCATGTACATATTATTGCTGTGCACCTGTTCGGCCTCCTAACATGTACTGTGCACCATACCTCACAAGTGTACACACCATTACTGAATGTGTATTATTGTGTCAGTTATGTCTGCTCTGCTGCTCACAGCCCTTATGTGTTTGTCTGACACATACCTGGGATGATATGTGGACAGATGTCATTTGTGAATGCTTGATGTCTGATTTACAGATCTCATCATCAGCGGTGCATGTATGGCCAATACAATACAATTACACTGACAACCTTCAAACCTTACCGTGGCTATCAGGAGTGAACATACCCTTATTTATATGATACCCTCTTCCTTGATATGCCATGGGACCACATTACTGCATATGTTAACATTACATGAACCTGATATGTGACATATGACCTATGCAATCAAATGCAGTGTCAAACAAATGTGTTAGTTGTGCAGATGCTGATTGAGATACATACAATTGTAGGTGCATATGTGTGCACGCCCTTATCATGATGGTTTGTTTCACTTACTGTTATGTGTACTACAGCAGTCACTATTCCTGGCAGGGGTATACTAGCACGGGCCATCTGCATTTGTCAGTATTTGGTCAATCTGCCCTAAAAATGTCCCCCAACTCTGCATGATTGCAAGGTCAACTCATGTGCACATCCCCTGGAGGTCACACAGTGCCATCACTATTGCTGTGGAGTCAGGGTTATGTCTGCCACATTTCCTGACCTTGACTGTGTGCAGATACAGTCATTCGTAGTGTCCTTTGGATCTCTGCTTTAGTGCATTGTTGTGTCATGATGACATTCCCTCCCGACCCTCAGCCTTTTTGCAGATGCATGACAACTATGGCCTATACTTGTGTTTCATTTTGTATTGCCCCAAACACTGAACACCATGTGTACCAGCCTAGTCCCTGCTAATGAGTGGCAGACATACAGGTGTACACTGGCACTGGCAGGGTACAGCTGAGGATGGTGGGCCTGAGGTGGGGTGATGTGTTGGTTATGTAGCACATGTAGCTTAATTGATACTGTCTGTAGGTTTCCAATGTGGTCTTGGTACACGAGTACACATTTGCAATACATGCCTTTTGGGGACCTTTGCTGTTATTTATATGCTACCTGTGGAGAGGCCTGGCTGATGTTTCCTGTGGTACAACTGTCTCATCTGATTACACTAACCCATGGGCCACACTTAGCAGAGTCCAGGCAATTGCTGACTCAGGTACTGCACAGCTAGTACTTGCTAGACATTCCTGAAGCTCCCTCAGTGTTGTGGCATGTTACTAGGCAGCCTGCATGACTGGTTTGCAACATGTGACATCATCTATCTTGGATGGCCATCTGTTTATTTTCTATATTAATCCTGTCCCATACATCCTCGCCACATACATGACTGTCTGCACTGTTTGCCATGGTATATACAATGGTGAGGTATGGCTACATGTCCAACTGCTGGGTGCTACCTGTTGGGTATGGGATCTATGCCATTGCATGTAAGATGTGTGCAAGCCATGGCTGCCTGTGTTGCAGGTAAGTGGGCACATTTGATGGCCAAACGTCTTGGACAGCAAACTATTTATTGGTGTGACATTGGGGACCTGTACATGCTGGAAGATCCATACTCATGAAAAATGCATGCTGTCAGTACCTCAAAAGCTTCTTCCACTATATGTTATCTGGAGTGTATGCACACATATGCTTCCAGTGTTTGTGAAGGAATGTATTCCCCATATTTGCTGTCCTAACATAGGATACCATATTACACATTCATTGCTCATGTTAAGACCACATTGCAGGTTGTAAGGGTTGTGGACTGCAGTATTGTGATATGCTGTAGTGTAGATCTTTAACAGTTGCCATTGTAATAGTGGTATATGCACTGTTGTAGTGCTGTATAAGGGTGATGTTTCAGACATGTGCCTACTGTTGGCTATTTGTCCCTCCATTATGTTCATCTCTGTGCACACATCTTGCAATGACAGGATGTTAGTTATATTGCAGGAGTCTTACATATTCTTCAGGTACACCATCATGGGGACCACTGTGATGCAGTGCAGTTAACAGTAAGTATACGTGAACATGTACACCATGCATTATGGATATGTGTGTCAAATGTGTGCATGGAATATACCATGACCATAATATGACCTGTGTATTGG
>NC_056733.1:373582312-373602312 GCF_019279795.1 Protopterus annectens
TATATATATATATATATATATATATATATATATATATATATATATATATACAGATATCTACATACATATTACATGTATAAATGCATTTCCTGTACTGTTGACTGTGCTGGATGATATGTTTGTGAAAACATCAAGGTTATGTATGTCTGACATGGCTTAGTGGTAAATCACTTTGGGTATGGTGTGCTGGGTCCTGAGTTCAAAACTTGCAAAGGCTGTTTATTTTGTTGCTGGGCAGAACAGAGGTCATTCGATACAGAGTGAATAAGACACTTTTAAGCAGTTGTAATCGGGTTTGCATGGGTTTGCACGACGGTAAGCAATCCTGACTTCTGGTTAAATATGCTTACAGAGAGTTAGCTTCAAAATTGCTTAACCTGTGTAAGCATTGCTTACCCCCGCGCAAACTGGATTAAACCCGCTTACTGATGCTTAAAAGTGCTTACTCCCGCTTACCCCGCGCTAATTTCTTTAAATGAAAAGAAAAAGTGTTGATAGGAAAGTGGTGAAAAAAGGGTTACGAAGAGGGAAAGACATTAGGGAAAATAGCTTGGGATGTGCAGGACGGTGTAGGGAAGGTCCATAGCTGCCCATTTCTTCTAGCAACAGCTGTGCATATACTCTGATTTGGAGGTAGATTTGGACACTCATACCCCTGAGAGAGGGGTGAGGACAACAATAATATATTGTGAAGCCAATTAGACCAAAGTACATGTGTCCAGTGGGCATGTGTGTGAAATGCACAGCTATGTATGGGGCGAGATATTTTGGGGGGAACAGAGTGCCCTTTTTTTTAAGGTGAGAGTGGGATGTTGGGGAGGGATAGTAGGTATATTTGGGGAGGTAGGTTCGGTAGGATGACAGACAAGACAGACAAGACAGCATACAGGGGCAGTATATGACACATGTGGGGGTAAACACCTTGGATGGGTAGGGGTGTTTGGAAGTCAGAAGCCCATGAGCCCTCAAATGGAAACAGTGGGACTGAGGTCCCCACCAATGGGCAGTCACCACTGCACCTTCACGGCCTCAAAGGTGGCTGTGCTGGGGGCTGTGTAGGAGGGGCAGGCTGACCCTCCAGATGCACCATGTGGCCCTCAATCTGGCATAGCAGATCTCTGAACTCCCTGCGGATCTTGCTATGCACCAGACCCCAGACCTGATGATGGGTGACAGTATCCTGTCCGCATCCGCTCCCAGGGGGGGCGAGCCCCATCCCCTGAGGTGGTTCCACCTGAAGGTGGTGCAGGACCAGCAGATGAGGAGGTCCCAGGGTGGGCCCCAAATGTGCTGGTACCTGGTGCCATGGCCAGATGATGTGGGAGAGGTGGGTCTGCTGGGACCGGCCTTCCCAAACGTGCTATGGTGTTTCAATTTTAAAACATATGTGGGTTAGTAATAGTTAACACATTCCAGGATTAGGTATAACAGCATGCATAGATATTCCCATTAACCCAAAATGCCAGATATGGAACAGTTGCATAGCAAACAGAACACATGCATATATGGAACCACAGTGGCCATTACAACAGCATGCAGGTACATTGATGGCAGCATGCCACCAATGTGGGTGTATTTCAACATGGCACATGCATAGAAACAAATTTCAATATTTATCAAACAATAGGACATATATCCCAACAGTAGATTTAATTGTACACATACCCACTGAGTTGTGTATTTAGATTATTGTTGCAGATATGGTGGGGGGAGAGAAAGATGTCAATTAACAACTTGTATATCCCTGTAGTTCTCATTACTTTCTTAGTCAGTGCTGTAATCTGTACCTTACAGGTATTATTACACTATCCTATGACCTTAGTTTGGACAGTGGTATGGTTGTAGACAACTATATACATGAACTGTATTTTACCTGCAGTATATACTGCTTACCTGGTATAACTGTGGAGGTATTGTTTGTTGACACTACCTGACTGTTTCTACACATACTCCCAGATTCCAGGTTGATGTTATGCACATACCACTCCATCTCTTATTGCACACATCTCTGGGCAAGTCTTGATAACAAGCAGGTGAAACTGGGACATATTTTGACTATTGCCCTCATAAACCTTTGGTGAGTTACTACAATGACAGGTTTGTTTTCATATACATTTTCTGAACATTCACAGGTCTGACAGTCAATTATATGTCATTAAATGCTGCCTAAATGTCAGAGATCATTACACTATGCCAGAGGGACAGGGCCAATTATCTGGACATTCTGGACAAATCTGTACAGTTGAGGGGTATCATTCTACATACAGCTTACTACCACTCCCAGGATTTGAACCATGGCTGTGTCTGCTAAAAATAAAACAGTGTACATCACAGCTGAGTGTGCTATGTAGATATTGTTGTGTATCTGTTCTCTGTTTTCTGTCTGTAAGTCACCAGTGGTTTTACAATCTGACTTTCAATTACAGCATTATTATAAAGGGTTTCCTAGATGGTTTTATTATGTTGCACTGTGTGGATGACAGTGATGAGTAATACCTTATTATTCAGAGAAACTGCAATACTAACAATGCCATACAATACCAGACTAAACAGTACCAGTCCAAGATTTCAATCTTTTATTTCTAGGCACAGTTTTTGTATCTGACAGACCTGTGGAGGGAATGTTTGTTAACACTGCCTGAATGTTGCCACACATATTACCAGATTCCACATTATTATTATGCACATACGTCTCACCCTGTTACTGCACACACTCTGGTCATAGCTTTACAACATGGGGGTGGAGATGGGACATACTTTGCTTATTACTCTCATAACATTTTGGTGAGTTGCTAGAGTGACAGGTTTGTTCTTATAGATATATTTCTGACAGTTATGATGTCTGACAATCAGTTGTATGTTATTATTTGCTGCCTAAACTTCTGGGATCATCCCACTGATTTGCCTGAGGGACAGGGTGACTGGCAGGAGAATTATGCCAGTTATCTGGACTTTCTGACAATATCTGTACAGTTGTGATGTATGATTCTGCATACAGCTTACTACCACTCCCAGGATTCGAACCATGGCTGTGTATGCTAAAAATACAACACTTCACGTCTCAGTTGAGTGTGCTATTTGGATTATGTTGTCTGTCTTTTCACTGTTTTCTGTCTAAGTCTCTCACAGTTGTACAATATGACCTTGTGATTACAACAGTCGTATACAGACATTCCTACGGATTTTATTTATGTAGCACAGTGTCGGTAACGGTGCTTAATACAACAGTACTATTAAGAAAACGCAACACTACATTACCATCTGATACCAGAGTAAACACAAGCAGTCCAGGAGTTAGACCTTTATTGCCAGGCTGTTACCCTTTTATTTACATACAACCTATATGAGACCCTTCCTGCCATATTGTCTGATTTATTCAGTACATGCCATATACAATACAGGTTTTATACTGGCAATTAACTTTCTCCTACTTTCAGATTTATTTCTTATGACAGTACATGCAAGATTATTACTAACATGACTCGCGACACAGCCTGTGCAGCCTACACACATGGGCTTCTTGATTCACAGCCTGCTCTGCTGTCACTGTCAAAGGCATAAGAGGAATATTTAGCCATGTCTATCCATAATATACATGAGCTGGCAATTATTAAACAGGTACTAGGATGAGTACTTACACATGGCTGGGACATCACCCAACTGCCTAGCTTCTTGGATCCACTGATCCAAGAGCTCCCTCTTGCTCCATTTCAGGTCGGCGTAGTGATGCCTGACCAGCTCACCAGTTTGAGGGATGCCAGTGGCACTGGTGAGGTCATGGGTGAGATGGTTCCAGGCTTCTGCTTTATATTGTGAATGCTGGTACTGACCCTGCAGCAGTCTTTGGTCATGATCTTTTACAAGGAGTCTTGCCATGACTTTGGACTCCTGGATGCCCCAGCGGTACGGTTGGAAGCACAATCCTTCTCCAACACCAGCCATAGTGCCTACAGGAGGAAGCTGCAACCAGTTATGAGATGAATTCCCACCTGTGGGGTTTAAATAGGTCTGATTTCCCACACTTTGCCATGATTGGATGGTTTTGAAAATGCTAAGCTATGGGCAAACCTGCTTACCTAAAGTTGGCATTGCTTAAAGGAGTATACCAATGGGCAAATTGATTTAGCTGGGCTACACATTGCTTATACCTAGTAAGCAGGGGGAGTCTACTTTATCCTCTCGAAGTCTGAAAACCCCGAATACAAATAGCTCGACACATAAAGAACGAACCGCGAATACGTTGAATGTGCTAAACCGCAAAATTTCAAACCTCGAACCGTCATAGTCAGCCAACCCACCACCCGCAACACACTACCGACCCAAACACAATAAAAACAACACATACATACACTAACCAAAACCCTACTTCTAACCCTAAATTAAAGCACCAAAACCCTACTACTAAGCCTACACTAAACCCCACATACACAACTATCTATGCACTATCCTTAACCCCTCCCTAACCCTAAGGTCTGTAACTATGCACACTTCGCCGATGGAGCTATACCCAAACAAACTAAATACTCCACACACATGCACTTAACAAAACCCTACACTAAACCTTACATACATTACCTACACAAAACCATACATACACTACCTACCTATGCACTTACCTTAACCCCTCCCTAACGCTAAGGTCCGTAACTATCGCACACTTACCTTACAGAGCTATTCCACAGATGGGCCAGCTATGCGAATTTGATATTTCCACTTTAGCGGTTTCATTCGTTCACCGTATTTGCAGTTCGCTCTTTACGTGTCGCGCTATTTGTATTCGGGGTGTTTGGCTTTCAAGCATCTAAAGTAGACCCAAGCAGGGGTGTGCAATGCTTAGCATTGCTTATTTTTAGATTTGAACACTATCTGCTTTTTGGCATTGATTTATCATTCATTACATGTTATATATTTGTTTAGTATCCGTGATTCATGTGTATGTACACTGTATGGGGTCCTTGTGTTTATTGGGAAATTTCACCACTTTATTACAATGACACTTCACATCTGGACTTAATGCAGTACTCCAATTCACATATATATGCTATGTAGTAGGTTATACAACATAAAACTATTTATAGTTTCCTTGCACATGTAAATTGTGATTTTGTTATAGTGAGGATCTGTTTGGGTATACCTCCATTTTGTGTACAGCTGTGATGGCTTACTGATTAACTGCTGTGACTATAGTATATAGGATCCTGGGTTCAAGACCTGCAAAGCTGTTTATTTTGTTGCTGGGCAGAACAGGGGCTGTTGGATACAGAGTGATTAAAGCACTTTTAAGCAGTTGTAAGCAGGTTTGCATGGGTTTGAGTGATGGTAAGCAATGTTAACTTCCGGTTAAATATGCTTACAGAGAGTTAGCTTCAAAATTGCTTAACCTGTGTGCTCATTGCTTACCTCCATATAAACAGGCTTAAACCCACTTACTACTGCTTAATAGTGCTTACTCCCACTTATCCCCGCACTAATTTAGAAAGAAATGAAACATGGGTCTTGGGAAAGTGGTTGATTTGAACACTCTATGGATTTATCATTCATTATACATTATGCCTTAATTTAGTATCCATGATTCATGTGTACATATACTGTATGGGGCACTTGTGTTTATCTGTGGATATTACCACATTATTACAATGCCACCTCACATCTGCACTTAATGCAGTACTCCAGTTTGCAAATATATGTTATTTTGTAGGTTATACAGCAAAAAAATGTTCATAAAGTGATTTCACATGGAATTTACTACAAAGAGAATTGAACTGGGAATGACTGCTTGCAAAGTGAATGTTCTGACCACTACACTATTGCTTCAATTGAATGTATCTTGCTATTTATCTTCTTGTGCTATTTAAGCTACAGTATGCATAGCTAAGCAATGGGCAAACCTGTGCACCTACAGTTAAATTTAATATGTTTGATAAAAAAAAATCTCTACTGCTATTTTGTCTAGGAAGGGACAGGTTTCACTTATTGCTGTGGATTCCTGCATGCATCTGCACATTTGCAGACATCCTAGCAATCCCCCCATACCTCTCAACCATTTCATGCAAATTATCTGGACAAAGCCCGACAACATGAGGTCCAACTATGGACATATTTTAATTATTACTCTTATAAACTTGGGAAAGTTGCTAGTGTAACAGGTTTGTATTAATATACATTTTCTGACAGATTTGAAGTCTGAAACTGAAATAAATGCCATTATTTACCAACTTCAATCCTGAGATCATCCCAGTGATTTACCAGGACAAATGGGGTACTGTATGGATGACAAATCTGGACATTCTGTGATGATTTGTACAGTTGGGAGGTATGCAGCCTCCTATGAGCATTCTTGCTCATTGTTATTGCCGAACAGCACTTCCTGAGTGCAGGGGCATGTGTATTGTGAGAGCTCTGCTCTCAAACACACCCCCTGCACTTGCCCATGCTCTGTGTCCATTTAGGAGCAGAGGCAGCGCGCCTTCATTACTATGTATGGCATGGTGCCATGCTGCCCTTAAATGGTCATTTCCATGCAGGAATAACTTATTCCAGAACTGAAGATTAGTGAATCCCAGGGAAAGTCTTCTCCTATTATAACAACTGGTCTTAACAAGACAGGAGAAAGTAAAAATTTTCAAGAAAATTTAATAGCATTTATTCTCCCAATTTCATTAAAATCTGATAGAATCAGAATGTCTGTTAACATTAACTGGAGAATAATATTAGGTAATAAAGAGCTATCTTCAAGTTTAGGTGCAACATCTAAATTTACTAATAAGAAAGTTACAACTTTACAACATTTGAAAAAAAAAACACAAACAGTGAGAGGTGAGAATAAATGTGTTATGTTTAAGTGCCAAAACTGTAAGTATTGTAGGTATGTAAATGAAGGCTCTAATGTTATTTAAAAACATTCAGAAAAACAGATTTGGGCCAAAGGTAGAGTTACTTGTAATTCCAGTATGGTTGTGTATCTTGGTATGTGTGAGTCCTGTGTAAGCTTCTTTGCAGGAATCAGTACAAGAAAATTATCAAAGTGAATCTACAAGCATGTTTTAGCTATTAAAAATAAAGATGTTTCAAATGCTTTAGCAAAATATGCTTAATCATGTCAAGGTTTTTGTAAATTCTCTTGTTTTGTAATAGATTTTGTTACTCAACAATTATATGATGGTGATTTAAACATTAAACTTGAAATACAAAAAGCTGACTGGCAAAGATAATTTACAACGAAATAGAAGTCCAAGACTAAATGAAAATATTAATATAAAATGTTTGTTAAAATCTCAGTGTATTTAATGTGGTCAAAAATACACGGCTGATAAATATTTTATACATATGCATAAATGTATGAACATAAATATGCACTGGTCCTTTAAATGTTATTATTCAACTTTTAAAAGGTCACGTGTTTAATTAATTAATTTTAATATATAAATAGAACATTCAAACTGTTTGCTTTAACTCGGATGAAGTTCATTAAAATCAAACAAAAGCGCTTAGCTTGCAAACGGTTGTCAGTGAGTTATTTGGAGATTTAAAGTGCATACAGTCATTTATTATAACCACATAGTTCTAGCAATTGTTTTTTTGGAGTTTCAGCTTGAAATATTATTTTAAACTGAATAAAATATTTCCTCAGCACCAATTTTTCAGTTATCATCCATGGCAGTTTCAAGGACAGACCCCTTCAGCTCACTTTTTTGAGGTGGCTGAGCAAATCCTCACATGCCACTATAAAGGGACAATAAACATATGCTTACATGGGAAGGGGGAGATTGAAATGGTAGGCTAGGCTGTTTTGAGGCATTAATAAATGATTGGGGAAACAAACAAATGGAGACTATTTTAATAACTGGAACAAATGAAAATGTGGTTCCTGATTTTCAGTATATCCAACAGCCATCTTACACTCAAATTTTTATCCAGTTAGGTACATGCAATGATTCATAATTAGGAAGATGATCACAGAGTCAGAGTCTTCCCACTGAAAATAACTGGGAAGTCCTAGTTGCAAACAAAGTTGACACAGGACTTTTTCTTGGTTTTATTTTCTTTCTTATTCATCACTAATGTAATTCCAGATCTGGCTTGGAAAAGTGGTGCATTAGACTCGAGGTATCTAGTGAAGTGTCTCAAAACACTACAGTTAAAGTTAAGGTTATAGAGGTTGTTAGTTTTATAACCTGTGTTAGAATTTGGGGTTTTGTCCTGTGTTTCAGATAAAGTGCTGCCTCCTATGAAAAATTCTGTTACTTATGGTATGTGTGTGTGTGTGTGTGTGTGTGTGTGTGTGTGTGTGTGTGTGTGTGTGTGTGTGTGTGTGTGTGTGTGTGTGTGTGCGTGTTTTATGACTTTTTAGCTCAGTTTGTGTTTTGATTACATAGCTGTTAAAACAAGCGGAAGTCCAATACCAGCATACCAGAAAATTTAAGCTTAATAAATGCATACAGACACACATACACACATACATATAGTTTTAGTACAGAAGACAGTCTCCCTATCACTGTTCCACCCCCATCTCTCAATACACTAATTCTGAGATTTTACAACAGTGGGATAAAGAAAAACATCCTTAACCTTGCAATACCACTATCTCACTATGTTAACAGTTTGACTAACAGTGATTGATGTGACATAACATTAGATTACTATTTGATTAACCAAGTAATTGATGTACTAAATGAAAAAAAATGAAATATGCTGACAATGCACAAGCTAAAAATGACAAAGAATTCTATTGTAGAATTGCTGTTCTCCATTTTACATACAAAATAATAACACACACAAATGCCTTCTAGGCTATTTAAAACAAGCTTTAGGTTAACCTCTACATGAACTTAAGAGTTCATCTTAAAGGAAATGGTATACTAATTCTCGATGTGTCCATACACTACAGCTACAGATGGCAGGTAGTGTCACTGCTATCCAGCATTAATAAAGTCGCATTACCTAGGTAGTTCAAGCTCATAGTTTAAGATCCTTATAAGAAGCTACAGATAAGTGAGGGATTTCACTGTCAATACATTACAAAGCTAACTTTTTGTTTGTTTGTAATTAGAAGACTAATATAAAGAAACTTAACATTTTCCCTCCTTAACAATGTCCCTGCTTTTTCCATATCAAGCAGAGGACCATCCCTCCCCCATACCCAATACCATGTATGGAATGTGGCTCACATATGTCAAAGTTGATTAGCACATTTGTTACTGAATACAAAATGCACATTGAAATTTGAAAATGAGGAACATCCAGTACATCAAGCATACCTCTCAACTGTTCAGAATTTTGCAGAGTGTCCTTATTTTTTCTTATATTTTTTGTGCATTCCTCATAAAATGTGTGGTTTTCTGGAAAATCGTAGAGGACTGACGGCTCTAGGTAATGATAAGATATTTGAGTTTCAGACCCTATCCTTCAGAAAATGCATGAAAATACAAAACCTGTTATTCTAGCAATATTCTGTGTTTGTAAGTGCAATATTTAAAAATAGTCCCTGAATTTGGACCTTTGTTCCACCATTATTTTTGGCTTTTCCAGATTTCTTGCACTATGAGGTTGAAAGGTACAGTAACAAGTGTACTTCAGATATATACATTTTAAGAAAGGCTAGAAGCTACATTTATTAGCCAGGGTCACACTGGGACTCTCCTTACCTCCTGGTAGCGTTACAGTAGGGTTTCTCATAAAACATTTGCAGTATAATATTACACTTTCAACACATAAGGAAAAGAGAATCAATTTGTCTGCCACAGACAATTATGCAACTAAAGTGTCGATATCTTGCTGACTATGCATTTATAAAACACAAAAGTGGCAGTAGACTAAACTTTCATTCAGCATTCATTAAATCTCTGTGATTATCCCCTGTTCAAAATATACTATTGGGGGAGCATATGCTGACTAATTTCCAAACCTGTGATCTCTGCTCATCAGCAGGATTTTGCAGAGACATTGAAAAGTGTATCAGGGAGTAAATGGAGAAAGGTCAGTCTCTGGGTTAATGTGGTTTACAGAAAGTTTACTAGAGGTCAAAGGGATAAAAGCTTATATATAGAAAGAGACAGATAAAACAGAAGACACATATCTAAAGAAGGATATTGCTGTTTAATACATCTCTCTCAGTGACAACCACTGTTTGTTTTCTTATAATTAATATCTATCTATATATATATATATATATATATATATATATATATATATATATATATATATATATATATATATCTTACTTGAGTCTGCAAAACTGTAAATCGCATTTTACGGTTTGGATACCATAGCTAGATAGACCTGTAAATATGTACTGGTGATAGGATACATCACCTACTGTAAGGAAGGACTACAATGTTCTTCAAAAGACCACTTAAAGATTGCTGCAACATTTACTAAGTAATGTATACTTTCAGATTTATTTATACATAACAAATATAGGCAGTTTTAATTTTAAGTGAGCTTCACATATTTTGTGAAGAAACTTTACTTCTGAATCATAATTAGACTTTTCCTAAACCTTTTATCAGTCCATAATTTTACAGACACACACACACACACACACACACACACACACACACACACACACACACACACACACACACACAGACACGCATGCCAACACACACACACACACACACACACACACACACACACACAAACATAGACACACATACGGATACACATACACATGCACACACACATACATACACACAGCTTTTCCGCCTTAAGGCTGTTGAGGCATTTTTCCCAGCACTCTAATCTTATGGCACCAGTGGGAATGTTTACAATATGATGCCACTTAAGAAGCCTTATCTTGGTCTTACAATGTCTTCCACAGCTGGAGGAGGGGGCCTGATAAGTAAGCGACACAGGCATGGTGGATCTCTTCACCATAACAGCACACCATATAAAATATAATGTGCTTTATTATGTATAAGCAAATTGCTAAATAGAAAACATTACACTTTCAGCAGTAAAATTATTTATATAATACTACTAAACAGATGAAGTAGACATTTTAATATTATAATCATAAAAGTTCTCTGCAAAGACTTAAAATGAATTCCCTTATAACTCAGGAAGAGAAATCCCTGCAAAACTGCCCATCCCTTAGTATCACAGTCTATTCATTTGAAGAAAAAGCAATTTTTTCATTATTATTATGAATTAAGCCAGTCAGTACTCCTATGAAAGAGCTACAAGTATAACATTTGAACTCCGTTTTCAAATAGCATTTTCCACATACTTTGCATATAGTTGGTTTTACAGATACATATATATATATATATATATATATATATATATATATATATATATATATATATATATATATATATATATATATATATATATACACACATATACATAAAATATTTATGAAATTATTAACAGTGCAGTTTGTCTGAGAAAACAGAGACTAATATATATATATATATATCTATATCTATATGGTTACACTTCAGAAGATCGAACGGCTGAAATATCGAAGACCATATGGTCGAGACCATATGATCGATATTTCAGATGGATTTTCTGAATTTGTAACAAAAATAAAAAAAAAGTTAAAGAAGAGGGTAATGCAGGGGGGCAAGCCCCCCTGCACCCCCCACCCCCCACTTAAATATACCAACTCCAAGATCGCGCTACAGCAGGGAATAGGAAAATCTCCAATTCTGCGCTGTATTGACAGTGTAGCGTGATCTTGGAGTTGGTATATTTAAGTAGAGGGGGTGTGGGGGCACAGGGGGTGCAGGGGGGCTTGTCCCCCTACATTACCATCTTCTTTAACTGTTTTTTTTTTTATTTTTTTACAATTTCAGAAGATCGATCTTCTGAAATATCGATCATATGGTCTCAACCATATGGTCTTTGCTTTTTTAGCCATTCTTTCTTCTGAAGTGTAACCATATATATATATATATATATATATATATATATATATATATATATACATATATAACATTATATATTCTCAGGAATATAAACCTACTCATAAAATATGATCAGTTTACCAGCTGTATTTAGGCAGAAATAAATAATATCTGCCATACTCTCATGAAAAACAAAAAAACATGCATTTTGTAAGAAATCACAGATATGTAATTAACTTGAATGGTTTTAATATAGAAATCCCATGTTTTAATACTAGTAAATAATAAGAGTATTTCAGACAAGATCTGGAATTCATGAACATTTGATTTATGGCACAGGGCTCTATGATTGGCATCTGTCATGTCATGAATATTTTAATAGCATCCCTGCTGGCAGAAGAGTAGCTTCTGTTTTTCATTCCCACCAGCTCTGCCAGCTAGAACACATGGCATGACATAGTATACACAAACAGTACATTTCTTCCACCATTGTCTAGGGTCCCCCAGCACTGCTACATAATGCTCAGTGTATAGGGGTCCTCTTCCACCAAGAGTTCATTTTACAGAGGTACTTCCCCATCTCTGTTAAGTAAAATGAGTTGGCCATTGTCCAAGATCTAACCTATCTGATCCCTTCTTTATTTCAGTATTTACAGGATTGTGACTGTCTCTCCTAACAGAAGAGTAGTACACAAAGATTCATAGAAATTATCTCTATGCTACGTTAAGTAGGCACTTTGCTTTGTGTTGAGCCAGCAAGGTGCTGTAGTCTTGGTGGTCAGCATGCCTTGCTTTAGTCAGACTAATGGCAAGTCAGGGAAGAATTTTCCACATCTATGGCAGCCCTTCTTTGGAGCACTATACACCAAAGACAGCAAGGCTAGTGTAGTCCAGGAAGGAATTCCTCATGTGTGAGTGTGGTGTGCACAACAGGAACTTCTAAGGTGTGGGTATAATGTGCCAAGTAGGGATTTCTGAGGTATGAGTGTAGTGAACCTGATCAGAACTTCAGAGGTGTAGCTTTAGCATGCTAGACGGACACTTCTGAAGTGTGGGTATAGAGTGCTAGACAGGAATGTATCAGGTGTTGGTTAATGTGCCAGGAAGGAAATTCCAAGGTGTTACTACATTTGAGGGCTGGATGTAGCAAGCTGGGTTGGAAGTTCTGAGATGTGGATGCAACATGCAATTTAAGAACATCTGAGGCATGGGGAAAGTATGCTAGATAGAAACTTCTGAGGTCTGAGTGTCATATTCCATATATGAATTTCTGAGATGTGGGTGTCATGTTCCAGATGGTAACTTCTGAGGTCTGAGTGTCATATTCCAGATGGGAACTTCTGAGGTGTGGGTGTCATGTTCCAGATGGTAACTTCTGAGGTGTGGGTGTCATATTCCAGATGTGAATTTCTGAAGTGTGGGTATAGCATGATAAATGGGAACCTCTGAGGCATTTACATAATATACAGAATAGCAACTTCTGAGTTGCTGGTGTCATGTGCTCTACGGGAACTTCTGAGGTGTTGGGATAGCATGCACATGAAAATTTCTGAGGTGCGCTACAAGGTTCCTGTGATTTATGAGTTGGGTGTATGGCTAGTACAACACAGCAGACATCTCATTAGCCTTCTGCTATCCTGTACAATATAGTTAATACAACTGTGTATTAATCTCTTACAATGATTTTTGAATGGCATTACTTGTGACAAAAGAGTGACATTTCTGAGAAATCTGTTTTTTTGGAAGTGCTTGACATTGTAGAGGGAACTGGAGTTGGTCGTCAATTGTGATTTTATTTATTGTCTGAAGAAAAGGCTGCATCCCTCTCAGATGTTGAAGAGTGACATTCTGCAGCTGATGATTGCTAAAGGAGGATGTCCATGTGTGCTATGCATTTCTTAAGACATAGCAAGCAGAGGAGGTGAAACTTCTTTTAGAGTGTTTTGGACTGTTCAAGGCACTGCATTTGACAAAAACTCTTTGATAGAGCCTGTAGACAATCACTTTTTATCCTGTTATCAGATGTACTTTTGAATTATTGAATAGAAACACAGCCACATCTCATGCAGATGTTACATAGTGGCAGGTTGGAGCTGATAAAGATGGGGGAGTGGATGCTACTGTAGCTTCTTTTGTAAAGAATCCTGCTGTTTTTCTTTTTTGCTCTACTGATGTTGTGTTCATTCGCACTTCTGTCTGTTCTCATTCTGGCTGCTTATCTATTTCTTATAAAAAAGCCACAGTTTGGGTGTGTGTGTGTGAACACCTACCATATCTGAAAATGGGAGAATGAAATGTGCTTAACTTTCTACATTAAATTGTCAGATGAATGCCCAAAAACAAATAAGCATCTAAGGGGGCACTGAGGGTCTTCCTCTTAACATTCTGTAAGGATAGCTGAGTTATAAGACTTAAGTTGCCTTCTAAGAACCAGACCAGTGTCACAAGCCCTCATGCTAATAACAACTAACCTTTACACAAAGGTGAAGCGTCCACCGATCCGGGAAATTATAGATGCATCAGCCTAACTAGCCTGACCTGCAAGGCCATGGAACGGATTATCATGGACCTTATTAAAAAGGATATTGACAACTTCCAAACACTTGATCCCACACAGTTTGGCTTCATCAAGGGGAGGTCATGTCTGCTAAATTTGTTCAACTTCTTTGAGACAGTCACCAAAGCCGAGGATGAGGGGAAGATGGTGCACACCATCTACCTTGGCCTGACCAAAGCCTTTGACACTATTCCCTACTCAGGCATAATAGACAAACCCTCTCAACTAGGCATCAATCCATATGTTATCAGATGGGTAGTAAACTGGCTCACTGATAGAACCCACATAATCAAAATAGGGGAAGCCACCTCAAGCATTAGACCTGTAACAAGTGGCGATCCCCATGGTTCAGTCTAGGGGCATCTGTTATTTGGGATATACTTTTCTGTGGTACAGGCCAAAACCAGTCAGCTATGGCTGACCAAGTTTGCCAGATAACTGCAAGCTGGGTGCTGTCATCAATTCCTCTAGTGATGTGGACATCCTCCAAGAAGGTCTTACTCAGACAAATGACTGGTGCCAGAACCATGGCCTCAAGCCGAATACCAAAAAAATGCATCATCATCCCCTTTGGGGAGAGTGACGTCCCCGCAAATTATCACATTAATAATAATGCCCTAAGCACACAATCATTCGTGAGGTATTTGGGCACTCAGGTTAAGAGCAACCTGACTTTTGACCACCAGGTTTATTCTGTTGGATGGAAAGCCTTCTACATGGCCCACCTCATAAGAAAGGGTATCTCATCCAGGGACAAGGAGGTCATAACATTCCCATATTCTTCCTTTATAAGGCCCATTATTGAGTACAATTCCCCTGTCAGCATGTACCTCGCAAAGCACATGCAGCAGCTGGAGAGAACACAGCGGTTCCTCACCAGAAGAATCCAGGTCCTCAAACATCTACCATACACAGATAGGCTAAAAGCCTTATGCCCCTACTCAGTTTCATACAGACACCTTAGAGGTGATTTCTGTCTGGCATACAAGATAATCACAGACCTCCACCTTGATGGGACTGCTGCAGATCCGCAAGTCAAGGTCCACTCATGTAACCTGCACGTGCGGCCTCAACCTGATCTGTGAAATCAACAAGACTTGTTGGCGAGACAGATTTGTGTCCCAGAGACTCCCCATCTATGGAATAGTCTCCCTCTCCACATCAAGCAGTGTACCTCTTTATCCTTTTTAAGCCCAACCTGGATAACTGGATGGGAAACAGAAAATATACCCCTGGGATTCCAACCATGTCCCTGTTGGACAAGGGCACTGGGTGCTGATTTGTCTAAACATGAGCTAAACTCTTGGCTAGGCTTATAAGGGCTTTAGGGCCAACAGCTTAGTAATCTCCTATGATCCTATGATCCTACACTTCTCCATATATAGTAATATCAGAACCTATTTTAGTAGCCACTGAGGAAGTTTGGATAACTGTCATTTAACAGATTCATTTTTAACTTATCTGGTTATGTCTACGCTTAGTTTAAGAATGCCACCACTTTTACCATGTTATTCATCCAATTAACAGAACTAGCAGATAAAGCAACATATAATCCTTTTAGTCATCCTTTCCAAAGGCTTGTTCTAATTGCCCTCAGGTCATGAAACTAACAGAGGTGGTTCATTGATGCAGTCAAAGTAGACACAGTAGTTCCCTAAATACTACTTCCATTTCATACCTCTTCCCTTGACATCTCCTTTCATTCCCCATTTTCCCACTCCCAGATTCTCATAACAGTTCTATCCTGCCTATTCTCTCTCTTGCTCAGTTTCTCCAGTCATACCATCTCACAGCTTGTACTAAACCTAATCTTCAATTTACCCTATGTACAGACAAGATCTCTCATAACAGCATTTCTTTACAGCTGAATTGCTGAATTAACCTACATAACTTTGTATATAATAAATAAATAAATAAATAAATAAATAATCACAGATATGAAACTTCATCTGTAGCTGTTTTTGTACTTTCTTATCACAGAGTTGCCTACCTCTACACTTGCCTTTTTTCTTTACACACCTTAGGTGTGGATTTTCCAGGCCTTAATACACAAATGTTTATGTTTAGAACTGTACTATACTAAAAATAATATCCAAGCATAAATACATTTTATGCAGCGAAATGCCAGAATGTATTAATTACTGAACTGATGAAGTTTTAGATATGTTTGCCACCCCTCCTTAACTTAAAAATCAGTTTTCTAAAGTACCATGACTACTACTGCTTATAGGTAATGTTTTTAACCAAATTATTCTAATAATTCTAGCCTGACTGCTGCAGTACCTCCTCCTATTTTTCCTAGCAACTAATTTTTTTTCTGTACAAACACACACACACACACACACACACACACACACACACAAACACAGGTGTGTGTGTGTGTGTGTGTGTGTGTGTGTGTGTGTGTGTGTGTGTGTGTGTGTGTGTGTGTGTGTGTGTGTGTATATATATATATATATATATATATATATATATATATATATATATATATATATATATATATATATGGGTCAATTTACTGATCTCGGACTGCATTATCGCACTTAGTATATATAAGTAGCAAGGGTCCGGTCTGGCAAACAAAAGCACATTTTAGCAGGGGGGCAAACCCCCCCTGTACCTCCATGTGGGGGGCACCTTGCTACTTATTTGTACAAACTCCAAGATTGCACTACAGTGGGGAAAAGGTATATTTCCTTGCCCCCACTGTACTGTGGCTCAGTAAAGGTAGATTTGCGAAAGTGCACTTTTGGTTAAGTGCACTTTCACTAAACTGGGTCTCAAGCTTCTCTTGTTTGAGCAAGTGTAATTTTGAACAAGAGAAATAGACCCACACATAAATATCTATATCTATCTATCTATGGATCTACTCTGAAATCCTGACACCCATATGATCGACGGTCATATACCCGAGATGAAAATAGCGAAACCTGAAAAACCTGAACATCCAAAACTTAAACAAAACTCCTGCTAAAGTAACTACTTCATAGATCGAAATACCACATAATCGAAAGTCATTTTTCTGAAATGAGATGACCATAACTTAAAAACAGTGAAAATGTACTTTGCCAGAACTACAAAGAAAGAAACTCACCTGCACATGTCAGACAGCAGCCAGAGCATGCATGGAGCTTGTGGATAAAAACAAAAAGTAAGTAATTTCAATTATGTGGTATTTCGATATGCTGAAGTAGATCCATATGCACTCACATACATATCATATATATGGATCTACTTGAGTAGACCGAAATTCCATTAAATCGAAGTTTTCTTAACCAAAATGACAATACAGAAAACTTAGTTAACGAACATTCACATCACCGGAATTTTAATCCGGGAAAGGAGGCAGTTGGCCAACATAAAAAACAAACACAACAAAGCATGTCAGATCCACCCAAGTGAGGGGGGGCTTCTTCCCCCACACCCCCCCAATGTGGGAGGCTGCACCCCCTTACATCCCCTAACTAAATATACCAACTCCAAAATCACACTATAGTGGGGAAAAGGTCAAATCTCCCCATGTTGGCATACTCCCTCCTTTAAAATAAATAATAAAAGAAGTGCCACTGTGAATGAAGTCCAGAAATACCAAAACCACGCCCAAACTATAATATAACAAGATGTAATGGAGCAACATGGCAGATAAAACCAATGAACATTTATTGGTAATCGCTTTCACACCATAAGCAGGTGCTCTCCTTGTCAATAAAGAGAAATTAATCATAGGCACTAAACAGCCTACAATTGCAAAGTACCTTGCAAAGGTAAGGGAAAACAGCTCTTAAACTTTACAAAAAAGCACCTAAACAGGCATGTCCAAAGGTCAGCTTCCGGTGATTTCTCCTGTCCACCTGGTGAATCTGGGCATACTGGGGCAATGCTGCAACTGCCTCATGTACACAGACAATCCTCTCCTCCTACCACCCAACACTACAACCTGCAAGAGATGCACTTACATAGCCAAACTGGACGCAAAGCTCTCTCCGGTCAAGATTGTGCTAGACAGTCAAGAGGAGAAGGCTAACACCTGCATTACACCTCTAGCAATTCAAAGCCCTTCAAAACCCACACCATCAACACCCACACATAGCAACACTGAACCCACATACATGGAGGCCCTTAACATTAACCTGCCCAAGCAACAAGGACTTTGAAGCAGAAACGCAAGCAAACACCAGTCACAACCAAAGTGACACATAGCTCACAACACCAGTGTGCCACCCAACAACAGCCCCTAAGGCAAGACTATGAACCCAACACTTTAGTCATAGGTGACTCTATAGCCAGGCACACTGATGTCCCACTCACCAGGCTGAACAAGGAGAAAATTACGGTCAGCTGCCTGTCGGGTGCCAGGATCTGCCACATAATGCATGCACTCAAGTCACTCCATAACAAGTACAAATACGACTCTGTCATTGTCCATGCTGGAGTGAATGACTTGAGACATACCTCCCTGGACTACATGAAAAGAGACATGGAAGAGCTCTTGGATCATGTAACCCAGGCAGGTGGTATGACCCTAGCCCTGTGTAGCATCCTGCCTTCACCCAGAATGATACCACAGTATAAGGACAAAATGATTGACTTCAACAATTGGCTAAGCTTCTGGTGTCATTCAAAGGGGATCCAGTATTTGTCTGCCTGGGAAGACATGATCGACAAACCACGATACTTTGCCAGAGATGGTCTGCACCTGTCACCCCGAGGATTCAGGTTACTGGCTAAAGTTCTTGCCACCCCTATAGTGCCTTTTTTAGGCAAGGTTCAAAGGATAAAACCACCACCGTAACAGATACAAGCATGCAAAATCTGAAGGTAATGCTACTCAATGCTAGAAGTCTAAACCTCAAAATGCACTCTCTTGCGGCACTCCTAAAAACTGAGAACATCGATATCTGTGCAGTGACTGAGACGTGGTTCAAGGCTCCAGAGAGCACCCCTGCAATACCAGGCTACAATTCTTACCACAATTTTCGGCCACAAAACCAAGACCAAAACACTAAAGGTGGAGGAGTGTCCATATTCACCAAGGATATTCACACCTCCAGGCTAGTCGCCCAACACAATGCATCAGAAATTCTCCAGGTGCAACTAACACTTGCAATACAAATTGTAGCTTGCTACAGATCCCCCATTATACCCCAAGATTCTCACTACACCTTCCTAAACATACCGGAAAATATTAAGATACAACCAGACACTCTAATACTGGGTGATTTCAACTACCCTGCCATTAATTGGAAAAACTACTCGGGTACCAACTCCTTTTCCCAACGGTTCTTGGAATTCATAAATTCCAACACCCTGGATCAATTAATCCATTGTCCCACCAGAGGCTCCAATATCCTACACCTGGTCATTACCAACATGGGAGATAGATGCTCCACACCAGTTTTCACCCACTCATTGGTCAGGTCTGACCATAAGCAAATCACCCTTGACATCCACATCCCACCCCCCAGTAAGGAAACCTCCTTAAAAAACTTCTCCAAAGCCAACTTCATGCAACTGAAGTCAGAAGTGACAAACTTCACAACACCCAAGCAGATGGGATATGGAAGTTTGACTGCAGAATCCTACACTAAGGC
>NC_056733.1:373607312-373674812 GCF_019279795.1 Protopterus annectens
AGTAAACTGCAACTCCCACTGTTTTGGCTCTATCCTTCAGACAGCTTGCTATCCATCTTGCCACATATGATTCAATTTTAAAGCATTTAGCTTTTGTGTGATACCATCATATAGAATGTTGTTGAAGCCCTGGGACAGATCACGATACACTATGTGTACTACAGGGCCATCATCTTCAGCCTCTATAAACCTTTCACAGAAGTTTACTAAATTCAGAATACAGATCTATTTTTCATAAAGCAAAACTGTTGGGAGTCAAGTCTAGAAACATTCTTGAAATTGTATTTATGTGTTCAGTTATATTACCTTCTGTGGCTTTGCAGATGAGCCTTCTGAGGCTGATGGGTTTGTAATTACTCAAGTCAGTTGTAAAGCAGCCCTTTTAGAGTGTCATAACCACTGCAGTCCACCACTCATCAGGGATAAAACCAGCATCTAACACATACTGGATCCCCTGGGAATTACAATAGATAATTAAGAAATTATTGAAGCCAATTATCTTTTCTTTGTATATAGATATCATTTGAAGTGAAAGAAGGATTCCACTCAAGATGAGTTTTGTATCTGCATTTGTAACATGCATGGAAAATTGTGACATTTCTATGCATGTCTGTCAGAAAATGCAAAGACACTGGAACACGGACATGGTATATTTTATTGTATCAATGTAAGGTTTGTAATTATGTACATTGGGCAGGATAATTAGTTAGCATGGTGTAGGTAGTCTCATTCATTGTTGGAATTCACCAGACAAATCACTTCACCAACTAAGAATAGCCATGCATGCTAAGTAGTTACATGGCCCTGTATGGGTAATTACAAAAGCTATGTTGGTCTAATAAAAAACATGACATCACACCATATCTGTGTTCCAGTGTGCTTGGGCTTTCTGTTAGTGGTTCAAGGCAGCATTTTGTAAGTTTTTTCTACCTGCATCTCCTTTGGGGTTTTACATCTTAATTCATTTATCGTTGCATGTATCACTGCAATGTCATAGTCATATCTGTCCAGAGTTAGGGTCCTTTGGGATATTATAATGTCAGAAATCATGATATCTGAAAGACAATTTACTGTAAATTTCTCCTTTTCCAGTCTTGTGAGTGATGAGTCAGTGTGCAAGACAATAGTCACCTATCATTAAATATTTCAATTCCCACTGTAATTCAAAGTGTTAGATTAGAAGTGGTTTGTTTCAAGGTGACTGTGCAGGAGCTAAGCATGAGATGGATGACTGGCCTAATCTTTTCTGTGGGTTAATCATCTTGTTCCTGGGAAGCTTTGGAAGTGTTTCTTTTATAGCCTGTTTATAACACATTTTAGTGTGATTCGTGAAGGATTGTGGTGGAGGTGTATAAAGTTCACAAGGTAAATTTTTAAGTAAGAGGGAAGTTTCCAGATTAATTAGATATTTACACCTTCACAGATCAAAATCGTAGTGTTGAGAATAAGTTCATTATCTGTGAGCATAAAGCATTTTGTATAATTTTAGGAGACCTAGTGCAAAATGGCTGTCAACAAAGATGAAATTAACATGTTGACCTTGCATCTTGTCCAGCGTTTAGATGTTTAGATGAATAAAGAAAATGCAGCAAAAGGTGTATGCAGTTATGTTATACAATACACAATATACAGAGAGCACATGAGTGATTGATAGTATTGCCTAGATATCACAGATCTGATAGAAACAAAGGGGTTAATACTTCTAGTTATTGGACTGTGCACTAAGCAGGTAGGAAGGCAGGGAAGAGATGATATCTCAAACTTTAGCAGGCAAAATTGGGGAAACTTCTCAGTTTGATCTACTAGTCCTCAACAGAATAAGCACATGAAATGGGGCTGTTAGGAGTTTCCAAATATGTTTGCAGTAAGGACAGGTGAAAAGAGCCAGTGCAAGTGAATAAAAAGAGCATCATGCGTTAGTTAAGTGGACACTTGGTATTCTGGACTTATGTTATACAATGACAAAATAAATGTATATAAATAGCTTAAGGAGAGTGATTTCACATGATACTTTTCTGCTTATCAACTGCAGTCAATGATGGAGGAGACAAAGGGGATTTTGCAGTTAAATTAACATAAGAGGTAGGCAGCAAGAAATACATTGGTTTTAAGAATACAACAAGAACAGGGTGAGAGTGTCTGAAAATTCTAATGACACTTAGCTCTGTTGTTGAATGACCTGGAAGTGTCTAAACCAGTCACAATTCCTGCATCAGCCAGGCTCTCAATCCTCTCACAAGAAAAAAAATAACAGGGTTTAATTCCAACAGTTGGACCATTTAGATGGCAACATGCAGTGTAACTATTTACTGAATTACTGACTATATGCTTAAAGAGCTTAGCTAAAACATAGTCAGACTAATAATGTGAACACAAAAACAGATAAAGATATGAAAATTCTTCATGTACTTAGCTTTGTTGTCAGATGGTATAGAACTATCAAAAATCAGAAATAGTTTAAAATTATGGAGCAAATAGAGGGTGGAAATCGAAAAACTTCTTCAGGCACTTAGCTCTGTCGTTGAATGGCCTGGAACTAGCTCTCAATAATCACAATTTCTGTACTAGCCTGATTCTCACACCTCTCACAAGAAATAAACCAGTGTTTAATTCAAACATCTAGGCCACTTAAATGGACACAGGCTTAAAACCCTTGTTTACTGCTTAAAAATAAATGTCTTACATATAATATGTTTTCCTGTGTTTACAGTACTTATTACTTTTTAAAATAAACATTTGTTTGACAACAGAAATCGTTTTATCATCTTCAAACAGCCTAAATATATCATATACTTTAATATCTTCCTCTGTGTTTATATATATAAAAAAGACAGCTACTTGCTAACTAAATGGCATAGAGGCAGGAAATTATTTTGAGCTGCTGGCAACCCAAGTTCAGGAACAGACGTGATGCAAGTAGGGCTGGCTCAGGGGGGACAGGATGATGTTGCTGATGGACAGCTTTCCTATCTCAGAAGAGGTAAGGAGAAACTCATTGATTGTGAGGCATTTAGTCTGATAACGTTCTGACATTTTTTTCTTGAAGTTTTAGTTCAAAGGAACTGAAACTTAATGACATGTCATAGACCTGCTACAACACTAAATTGACTCATACTTATATTTGCATGTGAGGAAGACTGAGAACCTGGATGAAGATAAGGACTATAGGCACTTGTGGAAAACTTCCAGTTCAGTCAGGCCTGAAGTCTTATATACATACATACATGTATATATATATATATATATATATATATATATATATATATATATATATATATACACACACACACACACACACACACACACACACACACACATATATATATATATATATATATATATAAGGATATATATGTGTGTGTGTGTGTGTGTGTGTGTGTGTGTGTGTGTGTGTATATGCATGTCATATTTTGTCTTTGTAGAATGGTGAGCAGCAATGACATTTAGTTTCAGCTCCATCACCAGTATGCGATCCATGCTTGTTTCAATGATCCCAATACCCAATACCAATATTGATAAGGTAGATGCAAGGACTCAGTCTTGTTTTTCTGATGAATTAGTAACCACATCCACAGCTTCAGTTTTCTTCCTTTCATCCCACTTCTGTTACAGGTAGACAATCTTAGGCATATGGCCACAGAGGTTAAAAGCATTACTGGGAAATTACTTTGCTTCTGCCATCATGAAAAGAAGCTGCATTATTCTAAGTCAAGCAGTATTACTTAATTTAAATGTTTGTCTTTCCTTCTGTGTGCTCATCCTTATGGTTTATGGGAATCATGGAAATTTTGTTCTGAGGCAAAATTTAATTTTTTTCGGGACAGTACACAGCTTTTATTTATGTTATTTTATTTTTCCCTGTTGTAGTTCTTTCTCAGTTTAAACTTTTTTGTTATAAAAGCATTACCCACCAAACTGAAGTGAGAGAGTGGAAAAAAGATCTAAGGTATATCTCAGATTTGTTGATTTTATTTTCACTGTATAAACAAATGGAGATCATAGGCAAGGAACATTTAGTTTATGTGTGAAGGAAAAACTGATTGCAGAGTGATATTCAGACTGCATTAGTAGAGATGAGGTCATGTTAGACCAACATGAAAGAGCTCTTTGATGAAGTCATGAGTTCAGAGGTTAAACATCACATTACAGATTTACTGTTGCACGCTTTTGGTGAATTATTTAATATATGTCTTTGTACTTCTGCAATATAGCAAAAATGTCATAACATGGACGGATAATGCTATACTTCACAGAAAAGCTTACATGGAGAGCCTTCACTCTCTTGAAAGTAGAAATTTCTCAAGAATGTGCCTATCTCATTTGCTTTACTTAATACTGAGTCAGAACAATAAATACTCAGGTTTAAGTGGAAGACAGGTAACAGTAGAATATACAAGCCTCTGGTTTCATGGAAACAAAATTATGGCAAACCAGTACAAGCAGGTTAAACTTGGACAAATGTGGCTAAAATACATATCAAAAGCTAAATATGCTGTTATGCCAGGCATTATGCATATTCATGTATAAGTTAATCTCATGGGAAAGCTGTAGGGCAATTTGAGATAAAAAAATCCATTAAAATTCATTGACCCAATAGTTTTGCAGTATGACAGTCATAAAATATAAATTATTAAGAGCTTAGTTTATCTTTTAATGATTCAAAAACCTTACTAAAACTTTACTTATTATACATGGTTTAAAAGATGAGAACAGGTATCAGTCCTAATAAACTACTGTTTCAATATTGCTGTTCATTCAATTGTTTAAAGTACATTAAAATAATTTTGCAGCATGATAATTTTAAAATATATTATGTGAAAAATGTTTTATGCTTAAATGACTGTCATGCCTTACAAGCTCATCACCTAATTGCATGCAGTTCAAATTTGCACTAAACAGTAGCATAACATATTAGTAAACCCCACTCTAACTGTTAAATTGCATACAATAAACTAAACAGTTGGTAAGGCATGCTAGCCACTAAACCTTATGTTTTAAGGCTCCTCTGCACATGTTGAGTAAAATTGCTTCAGCATTAGTAGCATACAGAAAAAAAGATGAATAGCATAATGCTGCACACTGTTTCCTGAAGGAAATTATTGCTGTTGAAGTTTTTAAGTGTGTGAGAACAGAAGGAAGAAACTGTTGCAAAAGAGAGTAAAATCCCATGAGTGGAGGAACTCCCTGGTCAGCCTCAGTAAGAAGCTGAGATCCCTTATAAGATCCTCCAAAGCTAGCTACGAAAACAAAATTGCCACTAATTCTAAGGACAACCACAAAGCATTCTATAGCTATGTCAAGAATCTCGATGGCAACACCCAGATCTGCTCTGAGTTACAGCACAAAGGCACGAAAATTACAGAACCAGCTGATATTGCCAACATCCTGGCAGATAGGTTCAGTGCTAATTTTACCCCCCCTCACCCCCTAAAGGGCCCATATCTATACAGGAAGAATGCAGAGTTCCTGTAATCACAACTAGGCAGGTAAAAGCTGCACTCTCTAAAGCCAAAAACACAGCATCCATGGACAACATCCCAGGCTGCGTTTTACATGAACTTAAGCACCATGTTCAATAATAGCCTCACATCAGGCTTTGTGCCCACTGAATGGCACACAGCAACAGTTATCCCACTCCACAAAGGGGGAGCCACCACTGATCCTGGGAACTATCGACCTATTAGCCTGATGAGCCTGGTCTGCAAGGCCATGGAACCTGTCATCATGGAACTCATAAACAAAGACATTGGTAACCTTCAAACTCTAGATCCCACCCAGTTCGGGTTTGTGAAAGGCAGATCATGCCTCCTGAACCTGATCGACTTCTTTGAGGCAGTCACCAAAGCCGTGGATGAGGGTAAGGTGGTTCACACAGCCTATCTTGACCTCGCCAAGGCTTTCGACACCATCCCCAATTCTGGAATTATAGCTAAACTCACTAAACTAGGTATAAATCCCTATGTCACAAGATGGCTTGCCAACTGGCTCACTGACAGAAACCACACTGTAAAAGTTGCAGACTCCAAATCTGACCTCAAAGCAGTGACAAGTGGAGTACCACAGGGTTCTGTCCTGGGAACTCTCCTGTTTGGTATCTGCTTCTCTGAAGTACAGGCTAACACAGAAGGCCTCTGGCTAACGAAGTTTGCAGATGACTGCAAACTAGGAGCCATAGTCAAGTCCCCAAATGAGGTGGAAATCCTAGAAAAGGGCCTCGTTGAGACAGATGCCTGGTGTCAGAGCCATGGCCTCAAGCTCAATGCCAAAAAGTGCAGTGTCATCCCCTTTGGTAAAAACTCTGTACCCATGAACTACCACATAGGCAGCAATCTACTTAACACCGAATGTGTGATAAGAGACCTTGGGACCCAGGTGGACAGTAGTCTCTCCTTTGATAGTCTCATCTCCATAGTAGTCAGGAAGTCCTTCTACACACACACCTCATCATAAAAGGGTTCTCATCCAGGAAAAAAGAGGTCATTGTTCCCCTCTACATGACACTCATTAGACCCATTATAGAGTACAATGCCCCTTTTGGAATGTACCTCACAAGACATCTGCAGCAGCTGGAAAGGCCACAGAAGTACCTCACAAAGAGGATTACTGGACTCAAACAAATGCCCCACACTGACCACCTCAAAAAACTCCAGCTTTACTCCATAGCATATTGTCTACTCCGAGGTGATCTCTGCCTAACATATAAAGCTATGTCAAACCCAGAGCTGTTGGACATGCTACACCTAAAGAAATCCCAATCCCTCCGAGCTACATGCTCTAGGGACCTAAACCTTGTCACCACAATAAACAGGACATGCTTGAGGGATAGATTCCTGTCCCAGAGACTTCCCATACTCTGGAACAGGCTACCCATCTATGTCAAGCAAAGTTCTTCATTAGCACTCTTCAAGAAAAATCTTGATGAGTGGATGGGAAATAGGAAATACACTGTGGGGATCACTTCTGTGTCTCTACTCGACAGTGGCACAGGAAAATAACTTTCTTGGGTGGTGTAAGCCAGGGAACCTTGTTGGCTAGGCTTACGTAGGCCCTTGGGCCGATAGCCTAGTACCTACCTATGAACCTATGAACCTATGAGCAATGATTCACTTGTTTAGGGACATTTCTCCCTTCTTCAAGTTAGTGCATCTGTGGATATTAGCTGAAGGGGTTTAAAGTGTTTTTGAGTTTTGGGCATTTTTTTTTGTCCTTTCAGCTCATCACCATCGAGGAAGCTGAAGTTTCATAGCAGAACCAGATTTTAATGACTGTCGTAGTTCAGTACTAAGGTACAGCATGTTACTTTTGCATCTGATCCCTTTTTAAGATCAATTTTTGGCATAAATTTCTCAACTTATACATGAGTATACATTCAAGTTACTAGAATGTTCACCTGTTAATGCAAATGCAATGTGAAAAAGCAGTGGTATTTTACTTACATGTAATCACTGCTATAAAATTTCATAAAAACCTACATCTAAACACTGCATTGTCACAGACTTGTGCATGATCGTACATAATCATGTGGCCTGTTCCATATACATTTGTCTCAAACAGCATTTAAGATTAGTTAGCAAGAACATATCATAGACACAAAATGGAGACTTCCTTTGCCTTACATTTTTTACATTTTCTAAATTAAAATGACAGTTGACTCGGGGAATTAAAAGGTACTGTTTTGGAACAAGTTAAATATGCTATGAGAAGTAGGAAATGTAAAAAGAATTGTTATTACATAAAGAATTTTCTTTATAATGAAGTATGGCATTTACTCAGCTTCCCAGATCATATAATAATGAAATTAATTGGAAATATCTGATAAACTGACTTCCTCTTTTTTGATACATTTTGCCCTCATTATTTTATTAGGCAGCCATCAGGGGTGGAGTGAAATGTTTACATTTTCTCTCTACTCCCAAGCTTGCATCCACCCAGTGACAGTATAAGGGTGACGAAGCAGTGGGCATTAATGCTGCACTACATCTCACTTCTACAAGGGGTGAAATTAGCAAATTAGCACAACTGTTCACTCATGCAAAACAGGGACCATGTGGTTTTTCCCCAGTTTTCAGGGACATTAAGTCGCACAGTAAGTTTGTGTGTGTGTGTGTGTGTGTGTGTGTGTGTGTGTGTGTGTGTGTGTGTGTGTGTGTGTGTGTGTGTGTGTGTGTGTGTGTGTGTGTGTGTGTGCCCCTTTGCTTGTGCCTTCCTTAGGATGGGTATGCCCATCCTCCTTGCTGGCACCATCATGCTCCCAAGGCACTACTTGAACTCATTTCTCCTAGGCAGTAGTTTTATTTTTACCCCTCTTCACCACTGGTGCAGGCAACTTCTTCCTTCTTCTTAATGGCTGATTTATAATTGCTCCTTTGCTTCTATTTGGTGAGGTGTCATTGCATCTCTTCAAATAATTTGTATTTTGTCTTCTTCTTTGGTAGCCCTTTGAATGCATTGCCAAGGC
Organism: Protopterus annectens; assembly: GCF_019279795.1. Classification (NCBI taxonomy): domain Eukaryota; kingdom Metazoa; phylum Chordata; order Ceratodontiformes; family Protopteridae; genus Protopterus; species Protopterus annectens. The sequence continues at coordinate 373,615,771 of NC_056733.1, forward strand.
TCCAGAGAAAGCACTATGCATGATTATGTTAAACTTCAATTGCCTTTTAATTATGTTATGTTATCTTATATTTTCTTTATTATTCAAATTAAATTTTCAATTTTCATAAGGTTATATCATGTCAGACTTAATATAACTCCCTCACATTTAAGTTATGAAGGTACAGATGGGCTTATTACATCTTTTAGATGGTAGCTACAGAGTTTCCCATTGTTTATATATATATATATGTATGTATATATATATATATATATATATATATATATATATATTTATTTATTTATTTATTCCAGTTTGATAACCGGGGAGGTCCACTGGGCTCGGGGAGCCCATTTTCAGTGAAGGCCCGGGGAGAAAAGCTCCAACAATACATAGTTACATGAATACTTACTAAGAAACTTTGCATTAATGACAAATAAACAGGTAGCATTCATAAAGAAACAAACAATTACAATTTTGATTAGGTGTAAAAGACAGGTAAATGGCCTTGAGGCTAGATTTTACAGTATAGTTATATATACAAAATACAAATGAGCAAGGTTAGCTAGGTGAGAGGTTAACCAGGAGTAAAAGTGGAGGAGACCTTGAGAGGTATAGGGTGAAGAGTACAGTTATATTTCCTGTTTGAGTAAAGTTGAGAATGAAGAAGAGTTTTAAAGTTTTCGAGGTTATCACAGGTCCTAAGAGTGGAGGGAAGAGCATTCCATTTTATGGCTAAGGTGAAGGAAAGCTTGGGACTGTGGATGGTGATTAGGTTTTGGTGGGTAGATCTAAGTGTTCTATGGGGAGTATATGGTTGTAGGATATTGGATAGTGCAGGGCACTTGGTAGGTTGGAATAGTAGTCTATAGGCAGCCATGATTTGGAGAAAGTCAAGTTGTTTATGGAGTTCAAGCCAGTTTAATTAGTGAAGGGAGGAACAGTTATGAGAGGAAGATTTGGCTTTGGTAGCAAATCTGGAGATTTTATTGTAACATATTTCTAGTTTGGAGGATAGTGAGGAGGATAAATTAGTAAGCAGAGGTACGCCATACAGTAGAGAGGGAAGGAGATAAGTAGTAGCAAGAGTTAGTCTGGTAGCAGGAGAGAGGAAGTGGTTGTTTCTATAAAGTAGGCTGAGTTTTATGTGGGTTTTCTTTATGTTTAGCTGGACGTGAGTATTAAATTTTAGGTGTTCATCAATGGTTACACCAAGAAGTTTGGCAGAGGGAACAACCTCTAAAATGGAGTTGTTATGGCTGATTATTTGGAATGAGTTTTTATCAATAGGGGAGGACTTAGAAGGACAGAACAGAAGGATTTTAGTTTTGTTAGCATTTAATGAGAGGTGATTTTGGAGCATCCAGTTTTCGGTAGTTGAGAAAGCTGTTTGTGTCAGTAGTTGGAGATCTGTTAAGTTGGAGGTGCAGCAGATCAAAGTAGAATTGTCAGCATATTGAACAATTTTAGTATTGGGTATGGCCTTGTAAAAGTTGTTAATAAAGATGTTGAATAGAATTGGGCCAAGTATGGATCCTTGGGGTACTCCAGTGGGGGTAGGATGGAAGGAGGAGGTGCCCTGGCCCCGTTTGACAGCTTGGGACCTGTCAGAAAGATAGCTGGAGAACCAGGAGAAAGTTTTATGGGAGAGATTGAGATTTGACAGATGATTTAGAAGGTGGGTGTGGGAGATGGTATCAAAAGCTTTAGATTAGTCCAGCAGAACTGAGGATACTAAATTACCGGAGTCACGGGCTAAATTGACAGTATGTAAGAAGGAGAGAAGGGCGGTGTTGGTACTATGTCCTGGGCGGAAGCCATGTTGGGTAGGAGAGAGTAGCTGGTGTTTGGTAAGGAATGGCAAGAGCTGAAGGTGGATGCATTTTTCAAGGAGTTTAGAGAGAGGGGAAAGGATGGCTATGGGGCGGAAATTAGATACATTACAGTTTTTGCCACCCTTGTGAAGTGGAAGAATATATGCAGAGCGCCATAGTTTGGGTACATAGGATTCAAGTAGGGATCTATTGATCAGGATGCTAATAGGGAGAGCAATACCATCGGAGGCTATTTTTAAGAAGGAGGAGGGAATGTTGTTGGGGGCATTGGAGCAAGGCTTTAGTTTAGAGAGTAGTTTCTTTATTTGGTAGGTGGAGATGGGTTTGAGTTCGAAAGTAGGGGGGGAGAAGAGGGAGAGGATGTTTGGTTGGGGTGGGGTTGAGGGTTGTTGTTGGTAAAGGTCTTGGTTAGCTCAGCAATAGAAGTGATGAAGAAGGTGTTGAATAGTGAGGCAATTTCAAGGTCAGATTTGCTGGTGTCAGGGCAGGGATTGTTTTTAGTACCTGGCCTAAGGAGACAGTTGATAGAGTTCCAAAATGTTTTGAGTTTTTTTGCCTGATTTGTTTGCATTTTGATGTAGTAGGACTTTTTATCCTGGATAACGTTTTTTGGCAAGGTTTCTAAGTTGTTTATATTTAAGTAAGATGTCTGGTTGTTTATTTTGGAGGTATATTTTCCAGGTTTTATCTCTTTGTAGCATAATCTTTTTGGTGTCTTTAGTAAGCCATGGGGTGGTCTTAGTTTTTACTCTTTTTGTTCTTACTGGAGCTAGGGAGTTAAGGACATTTAAGAAAGCTGAATTGAAAAAGTCAACGGCTGAGTCTAATGGAAGAGTTTTTAGGGGGTTCCAATTGGTATTCCTGAATGAATCAGAGAAAGTAGTATGGTTAAAGTAAGAGAGGTTTCGAGTGTGGATAAACTGGTGGAAGTGTGGGGGGGTGAGGGAAGCTTGATGGGTGAAGGCAGGGAGCTGGTCTCCTAATGGGTCTGGTATGACACCAGATTGCATCACTTTATTGGGATGAGATCCTAGGATCCAGTCTAGTATGGAGCCTGGGGGGTTGGTTTTGTTGGGTCTAGTGATGGTGTTAGTAAGTTGAGTGTAGTTAAATAGATTGAGTGACATGATGGGGTTAGGGTTGTTGATTTTGTTCCAGTCTATATTTACATCACCCAATATGTAGGTTTCCAGTTTAATATTTGAGGAGGCCCAGGACAGGATGTCTTCCAGGGTGTTGGTGTTGTTACCTGGAGGAATATAGAGGGAAATGAAGCTGAAGCTTTTATGATTGTTAATTTTTAGAAGGCCTGCTACAAGCTCAGCATTATTGAAAGAAGGGATGGGATTAGGATATGGAGTAAAGGACAGCTGGTTGGAGTAGACTAGTGCAACACCGCCACTTCGAGTACTTAGGCGGTCAGATCGAAGTGATTGAAATCCAGGGGGAAGGAATTCAGAGTCACTTATGTGAGGTTTTAGCCAGGTTTCAGAGATGGCTACAATGTGAGGTGAGTTGTGAGTGAGCCAGGCATGAAAGTGGGTTATTTTATTTTTTAGGCTTTGGGCGTTGATGGTGAGGAATTTGAGGTATTATTGGTGGCATTATTGTGGGAGCTAGTGTGGTTAGTAGGAGAGAAGTTTGGTCCGGGATTAAGGTGAACGGCTAAGCAGAGGTAAGTGAGATAAGGAATAAGTTGTTTTGGTTTGTACTTAGTTAGGAGTGTCTGGTAATGAAAAGGTCTGGGTTTGTAGTATTTAGTAGTGATTGGGAGAAGTTTTACTTTGAAGAGGAGGGAAGGGTGGGAGGGAACTAAAGAGGCTGAGATGTTGTGGAAGTGTGTTGTATGAGGGAGGTGGGGAGGCAGAGGTGGAGAGTATAGATGGAAGTGAGTATAAGAGGTGGCATGGTATAGAGGAAGTAGAAGAAGGATGAGGAAGGAAGTGGAAATAAAGGTTTTAGGAGTAGGAGAGTGCATGATAGGTGGGGCCTGTTGGATGTAATAGAGAGGAGGTTAAGGGACTTAGGAGGGAAGTGGTGAGGTAGTAAGATGCAGGTGGGGTGGAGGGAAAGTGTTGATGTCAACAGTCAGGAAATTCAGGAAATCTCAAGACAGGATACACCAGGGAATGATATACACGCGGCAAGACAAAACTTTGGTTCTTTTGAGTGTTAGTACAGGTTAAAATAAATAAATAAATAATTTTGCCTAATAAGTCTTCCTGATAGTATGTAAATAATAAATACTATTGGAACAAACACCGTAATATTATACAATGCTATAATCAACATGAATCATAAAACAGTTGTAGAAGTCAGGCAAATCAAAGTGTAGAATATAATATACACCTAGATCTGCATATAACCAACTTGGTGATCCCAAGTATAAATCCCGACAAACATTCACATTGATAGAAAAAAAAAACTCAAATTATTAGATATATTGGTTAACAATTCAATTATGTCCATAAAAAATAAGTCCAAAAATAAATTATGTTAAATGACGAAACAGCTCAAAAGATCTTGTGCCCCACACAATGACTTTCCGTTTGTGATGAAAAAAGGTGATGCTGGCTCTTTATGAAAAAGGCCAAATCCATATTTTTCAAAGTTTCAGCCGCCAAACGAATGACAAAAAAGTCCAACAATGACACAAATCAAAAGGATACACACACAGATATAGGCCAATATAGGGACCCTTTGATCCTAAAACAAACGTGAATCTCAGGCCCAACAATATTAAACTCTCAATATGCCAACTCAGTGGTGGTATTCACATATATAATCACTAGGTTACATTTAAAACAAAAATGAACCACCATGAATAATGTATATATGGCCCATATAACACTACGCAAGCCATGTGTGGGAAAAAAATAAATATATATATATATATATATATATATATATATATATATAGATATATATATATATCTATATGTATATGTATATATATATATATATATATATATATATATGTGTGTCCCACCTGTGTTAGACCACTCCAATAAATTAGAGTAGTACAACCGACCAATTATTCCAAAAGAATAAAGGTCTAAAATAAAAAAAAAAAAACACAGGTTGTCCAAGATGGTATAGCGAAAAAACATACACCTCACCGTTCACCAAAAGATGAATTCAATTTTCAGGCATTCACAAAATAGCGATGGAATCAACTCCGTATGTCTCCTTATACTAGCGATCACCTGAAGCCTGTTATCATTCCGTGCATAGCTCCAAAAATAACTTCTGACAAACTGGATGTTAATGTACGTAGGCAGGCCCACAAATAATATTAGTTATGTAAGGCCAGTAATGTGTACATTATACAGGAATCGCTGAATTATGACCTTGTTTGATTATTTACAAAGGATTGGTGACTTTCCTCCAGGCTGACAATGTCATATAATTCGCATATTCAGTTTAAATTTTTCTTGATACCACAGCATAATTGTTGCTTTCTCGTCATTTAGTTGAGATCGATTCTTTATGACAGCAAGAACTTTACACACAAGGCCTGTCTGTCAACAACTGTTTTGAGAGGCTACTACAAATTCATATTTCTTACTTCAGTAGTGCTGTTTATCAGTCTTAACCTTGGCTGCCTACTTCTTCATTTGCATTTGATAGTATTGTTTCAGTCTTTTCTGTCAGCCAGAAATGCTCTTCGCAGTACCTGCATTATACTCAGTAATGACTCCCAGCACTAGTATGTTGCCAGCAACACCAGCTATTCAGTCTTTTGATTAATGTGCTTCTTCACGTGTGCATTTCTAACTATATTCGTTTGCTCTGACTTCATGGAGGGCCACAATTGTTTTGCAGGGCACAACTGCCCGAAGAGGGACTGTCCCATAGATATATATATATATATATATATATATATATATATATATATATATATATATATATATATATATATACACACACACACACACACACACACACACACACACATACACACACACACGCATGCACGCACGCACACGCACACACAGACACACACACACACACACACACACACACATACATATATGGTTTTACTTCAGAACATTGAAAGCTCATAACATTGAAATTCAAAACATTGAGACACTGAAAACTCAAAACCTTGAATCCCAGAACATTGAAAAAACACAGGAGACCAACATGTACTATATTCCAGCACAAATACATACAAACACACATAAAAAACAAACCATATTACACTTCTTCAAGTATAAGCAGGGGGGTAAGCCCCTTGCACCCCCTACCCTACTTAAATATATCAACTCCAAGATCCCACTACACTACACTAAGATGTGTTATGTTGTAGTATAGAAGGAGAACATGAATGAGATTACCCTCTCACCAGGCTGAACAAGGAGAAAATTACAGTCAGCTGCCTGTAGGGTGCCAGGATCCGCCACATAACGCATGCACTCAAGTCTCTCCACAACAAGTACAAATATGACTCTGTCATTGTCCATGTTGAAGTGAATGACTTGAGATGCACCTCCCTGGACTACATGAAAAGAGCCATGGAAGAGCTCTCGGATCATGTGGCCCAGGCAGGTATGGCCCTATCCCTGAGTAGCATCCTGCCTTCGCCCAGAATGATACCACAGTATAAGGACAAAATGATTGACTTCAGCAATTGGCTAAGCTTCTGCTGTCATTCAAAGGGGATCCAGTATCTGTCTGCCGGGAACGACATGATCGACAGACCACGATGCTTCGCCAGAGATGGTCTGCACCTGTCACCCCTGGGATTCAGGTTACTGGCTAAAGCTCTTTCCACCCCTATAGTGCCTTTTTTAGGCAAAGTTCAAAGGTCAAAACCATCACAACAGGTAAAAGCATGCAAAATCTGAAGGTAATGCTACTCAATGCTAGAAGTCTAAACCTCAAAATGCACTCTCTCAAGTCACTCTTTAAAATGGAGAACATCGATATCTGTGCAGTAACTGAAACCTGGTTCAAGGCTCCAGAGAGCACCCCTGCAATATCAGGCTACAACTCTTACCACACTTTTTGGCCACCAAACTAGGACCGAAACACTAAAGGTGGAGGAGTGTCCATATTCACCAAGGATATACACAACACCAGGCTAGTTGCCCAACACAATGCATCTGAAATTCTCCAGGTGCAACTAACACTAGGTAAGACTGCAATCCAAATTATAGCTTGCTACAGATCCCCCACCATGCCCCAAGATTCTCACTACACCTTTCTAAACATACTGGAAAATATTAAGATACAACCAAACAACCTAATACTGAGTGATTTCAACTACCCTGCCATTAACTGGGAAAACTACTCCTGTACCAACACCTTTACCCAATGGTTCATGGAATTCATAAATTCCAGTGCCCTGGATCAACTAATCCTTAGTCCCAACAAGGGCTCCAGTATCCTAGACCTGGTCATTACCAACATGGGAAATTGATGCTCCACACCTATGGTCACCCCCTCGTTGGTCAAGTCTGACCATAAGCTAATCACCCTTGACATCCACATCCCACCCTCACCCCCCCAGTAAGGAAACTTCTGTAAATAAATTTCTCCAAAGCCAACTTCATGCTACTCAAGCCAAGCAGACAGGAACTGAAAGTTCGACTGCTGAATCCTACACTAAGGCACTGTATGAGCACATCCACTCATGCATGAATCGTGCCATCCCCAATAGAACCGAGATGCTCTCCTGCAAAAAAAGGAAGCCAATCTAGTGGTCCCTTGTCATAAACAAACTTTACAACAAAAGGAAGAAACTGTTGCATAAAAGAGGAAAATCCCAGGATGCAAAAAACTCCCTTACCAGCCTCAGTAAGAAGTTGAGATCCCTCATAAAATCCTCCAAAGCTAGTTACGAAAATAAAATTGCCAAAGATTCCAAAGACAACCACAAGGCATTCTATAGCTATGCCAAGAATCTAAATGGCAATGCTCAGATCTGCTCTGAGCTACAACAGAATGGCATTAAATATACTGACCCCAAGAATATTACCAATATCCTGGCAGATCGATTCAGTGCAAACTTCACCCCCCCTCTCACCCTCTAAATGGCCCATCTCAATACCGAAAGATTGCTAAATTCCAGTAATAATGGCCACACAGGTAAAAAACACACTCTCCAAAGCTAAGAATACAGCATCCATGGGACCAAATGACATCCCAGGCTGTGTACTATATGAACTACAAAATGAACTGGCACCTCACCTAAGTGTCATAGGTTCATAGGTTCATAGGTTCATACTAGGCTATCTGCCCTGAGGCAATTATAAGCCTAGCCCGATTCTGTATGGCTTACGCCACCCCTTGATTTGAATATACTGTGCCCTTTAAGGTTTAGTTTACTGTGCCTCTGTCTAATAGTGACACGGGAGTAATCCCTGGGACAAACCTACGATCCCCCATCCGCCTATCGAGGTTCTTCTTGAAGAGATTCAGTGAGGTGCTCTGCCTCACATGAACTGGAATTCCATTCCAGAGCAAAGGGAGCCTCTGGGTTATGAACCTGTCCCTCCAGCAAGTGTTTAATCATGTTTAATCATAGCCTCACCTCAGGCTTTGTGCCCACTGAGTGGCACACAGCTACAGTTATCTCACTCTGCAAGGGGGGATCCACTTTGGATCCCGGAAACTACTGCCCCATCAGTCTGATGAGCCTGATCTGCAAGGCATTGGAATGTATTATCATGGAACTTATAAACAAAGACATTACCAACCTTAAAACACTGGACCCCATGCAGTTTGGGTTCATGAAGGGCCAATCTTGTCTCCTGAACCTGACTGACTTCTTTGAATCAGTCTCCAGAGCCGTGGACAAGGGTAAGTGGTCCACACAGCCTATCTGGACCTCGTCAAGGCATTTGACACCATCCCCCACTCTGGAATCATAGATAAACTTACTAAGCTGGGCATTAATCCCTACGTCACTCGATGGGTTGCCAACTGGCTTACTGAAGGAACCCAGACTGTAAAAGTAGCCGACTCCAAATCCAGCTCCAGACAGGGGACAAGTGGAGTACCTCAGGGTTCAGTCCTGGGACCGCTCTTGTTTAGCATCTACTTCTCTGAAGTACAGGACAACACTAAGGGACTCTGGCTAACAAAGTTCGCAGATGACTGCAAACTGGGAGCCATTATTGAATCCCCAAATGTTGTGGATATTCTACAAAAGGGCCTTACAGAAACATATGCTTGGTGCCAGAGCTATGGGCTCAAGCTCAATGCCAAGAAATGTATAGTTATCCCCTTTGGGAAAAAAAATGTATCCATGAATTACCACATAGGTGGCAGTACACTAAACACTGAATGTGTGATAAGAGACTTAGGGACACAGGTGGACAGTGGTCTCACCATCGATAACCACATCACCACAACAGTCAGGAAATCCTTGTATGTGGCACACCTCATCACTAAGAGCTTTTCATCCAGAAAAAAGGAGGTCATTGTCCCACTGTACTCATCCCTCATTAGACCCATTATAGAATACAATGCCCTGTTTGGTATGTACCTCTCAAGACATCTGCAACAGCTGGAAAGGCTGCAGAAATACCTCACTAAAAGAATCACAGGCCTAAAGCAGATGCCCTATGCTGACCATCTAAAAAAACTCCACCTATACTCTGTCGCATATCGTCTACTCAGAGGCGATCTCTGCTTAACATACAAGGCCATGTCAAACCCAGAGCTGTTGGACATGCTACACTTAAAGAAATCCCAATCCCTCTGAGACACATGCTCCAGGGATCTAAACCTTGTCATCACAATGAACAAAACATGCTCGAGGGATAGGTTCCTGACCCAGGGACTCCCGAGACTCTGGAATAGACTGCCCATACATGTCAAGCAGAGAGCCTCTTTGGCCCTCTTCAAAAGGAACCTTGATGATTGGATGGGATATAGGAAATTCACCCTGGTGTTCATGTCAGTTGCCCTGCTAAACAGGGGTCCAGGGAAGTAAATACTGTGGGAAGAAATAGCCAGGGAATTGTTATGGGTAGGCTTGTATAGGCCCTAGGGCCGATAGCCTAGTACCAACCTATGAACCTATGAACCTATGAAACTCCTGTATGTATCACAAAGACATATAGTAATGTGTAATGCTTTAACACTGAAGTAGTGTTTCTAAGAGAAGGTTGTGGATAGTTTTTTTACAATTTAAACAGGCAGTCATGAAGAGCAGAATGGTATGTTTGCCATTTTGTTCTGTGCAGTGTGATCTTAGAGTTGATAAATTTAAGTAGCATGGGGTGTCGGGGCACAGCCTCTACATGGGAGTTACAGGGGGCTTGCCCCCCTGCTTATATTTGGAGAAGTGCAATATGGTTTGTGTTTTATTTGTTTCTGTATGTAGTTCTGCTGGCATATATTAAATGTCAGTTTCCTATGTTTTTTCAATGTTCTGAGATTCAATGCTTTGAGTTTTCAGTGTTTTGAATTTTCAAGATTTTGGTCTCAGTGATTTGAATTTCAATGGTATGGGCTTTAAGTGATTATATATATATATATATATATATATTTATATATATGTATATATATATATATATGTATATATATATATATATATATATATATATATATATATTTATATATATGTATATATATATATATATATATATATATATATATATATATATATATATATATAGGAGTGCTACAGAATGCTGAAAGCACAAATTCCTGAAGCACAAAATCCTGAGACCAAAATCCTGAAAGTTCAAAATCCTGAAAACTCAAAATCCTGAAAACTCCAAATACTGAAAACACACAGGATACCAACATTCACTATATTCCAACACAAGTACATACAGAAACATATTACCCTTCAACTATATGCAGGGGGGGTAAGCCCCCCTGCACCCCCCACACCCCTGCTACTTAAATATATCAGCTCCAAGATTGCACTTCACTACACTAAGTGCAATCTTGGAGTTGATATATTTAAGTAGCAGGGGTGCATGGGGGCTTGCCCACTACTTATACTTGGAGAACACTAATATAGGTTGTGTTTTATTTGTTTCTGTATACACTTGTGCTGGAATATAGTTTGGCTTGGTATCCTGTGTGTTATCTGGATTTTGAGTTTTCAGTCATTTGAACTTTCGGGATTTTGGTCTCAAGATTTTGGTCTTCAGGATTTTGGGCTTTCAGGATTCTGTAGCACTCATATATATATATATATAAATATATATATATATATATATATATATATATATATATATAGATATAGATATATGAATACACTAACACAAAGGAAAAAATACTTGCAATATGTAAAAGGTATGTCTGAAAATAAAATGAGAATAATTTTTTATCCATAAATAAATGGAAACCTATCTTTAAAAATATTTATATCAAGTAGGAGAATATCAGAAATTTAACATTAAAATAAATTAAAAAAATTCAAGTGGGCATGTATCAATTCTCTGGTAAATGTCAATTAATGAAAGGACCTTTAGGACCTAAGGAGAGGTACAAAGGGCAAATCAGGCAACAGTCACTAGAACCATTTCTGTTTATAACATACGTTTGAGTACAGTATTTTCTTTGAATGGTTGTTATTTTAACAACTCAAAACTGAGTGCAGTATTTTCTTAGATTATTTGTTATTATTTTAACAATTCAAAGCTCTTCTGGACATCTATAAACAAATGTTTGTATGCAGGCCAAAGTGCCACCCCACCCCTACATCCAACAATATACTACTGATTTAATTCCCACACAGCTTAACAACTATTTTCTATAGACTATATTGTCTCTCAGAAAAATTAATACTTCCACTACCCTCTCAGTACCTGCAACCTCTAATAAATATCCTCAGCTATTTGACTTCAGCCCAGTACCTACCACCACCACAAAAAATGCCTACATAAGCTAAAACCAGACACCCTAGCTGCTGGCCAACTCCCCTCAGACTAAAAGGCTGCTAATGCAATTGCTTTTCCTGTCTCTATATTAATAAAGAGATCTATATAAAAATATGTTCCTTCCATCTGGAAAAAAATCTTTTATTATACCTTTATACAAAGTTGGCACTTCCACAGAGTTTAATAACTACAGACCCATTACAATCCTCTCCCCTTATCAAAAATACTTGAAAATGTATTCATTCTCAGCTTCTACATCACCTAAATTCAATTAATCTGTTTTCAGAAACACAATATGGTTTCAGACCCCACCATAGCAAACCCATCCCATCACCCTCCTTCACTTCACCAACACTATAAACTAGCATAGGAACAATGGTAACTAAGTGTCCACAGTGTTTCTAGACTTAACCAAAGCTTTTGACACTGTGTCATACCAACATTTACTCACTGAACTCTCTTCTATAGATCTCCCTCAATCCTCACTAAAATGGTTCCTTAGTTATCTATCTGGAAGACAACAAACAGTTAAATGGCAATATAGTTTTAACCAATTCTTTACTGAGACAATTCAAGCCCTAGCTAGCCAACTACCTCCTAGCTCCCCTGGTCCTGAAAGTAGCACCCCTAGAAACCTACTCACGTTCAGCTTCCAGCCAGTCACCACTTCACTTATCCGTACCTTGATCAAAAAATTAAAACCCACTATACTTTCTGCTGATCAACTCCCTGCCAAGTACCTACAAAAATCAGCTGATGCTATTGCTTACCCCGTCTCAATACTAATCAATCGAACCATAGTAGAAGCTAAAATTCCCACCATCTGGAAAATATCCTATGTAATCCCAGTTCACAAATGAGGCAGCTCTACTGAATTCTCCAATTATAGGCCAATAGCTATACTCTCTCCACTTGCAAAGATTATGGAAAAATAGTTTCATAGACAACTCATGCACCACCTAATCCAAAATTGCCTTATGGCAGACACTCAGCATGGCTTCCGTCCTCATCACAGCACTACTTCAGCCCTCCTAGCCTTTACTACCATCATAAACCATAATCGCAACAATAATTATATATCCTCAGCCCTATTTTTGGATCTTTCCAAGGCATTCGATATGGTTGATCACCAACTTTTAATCCTCACCCTGCAAACATTCTGTCTAGATACTGGAGCCCTCCAATGGTTTCAATCCTACCTGAATGGTCAACAGCAGGCTGTCCTCTGGCAGAACAAACTCTCTAACCTTCTACCTAACACCCTTGGAGTACCACAAGGCTCTATACTAGGGCCCTTGCTGTTCTCCATCTTCATTAACGACCTTTATACTGTCATCCCAAAAGTCAGCTGTATCCAATATGCTGATGACTCTACTCTGATTTGCTCAGCCACATCTCCAGTAGAGTTATGGTCAGCTACCCAGACCACCTTTAATACAATAGAAAACTGGCTTTCTGAACATCGTCTGATCCTAAATCCCAAAAAACTAAAATGCTGTTATTTTCACCAACACGTAGGTCTACCACTTTCACCTTTACCATAAAATCAAATGATGGCACAATAATCTCCCCTGACCCATCTACAAAACTATTAGGTGTCATCATAGACAATAATCTAAAATTTGACCTACATGTTAACCAAACTATCAAAACCATCAATAAAAAACTAGGGTCACTTTACAGAATAAAAGCCTTCCTAACCCCTCCAGCTAAAATTGTCATAGCTCGCTCTCACCTTCTTTCAACCCTTCTGTATGCATCCCCTCTACTCTTGAATGTAAACAAGACTGTCCTTAAACTGTCAATTTGCTACAACCACATTGCCAGGTTTGTCACTGGGCTGCCTTTTAGGACACATCATTACATCAATCTAAATCAGCTTGGGTGGCTTGAACTACCCAGCCTAATCCAGTATAACCAACTGATTATGGCCTATAAAATCCTCTATAATCCGGGCAATACTCCTGCACTTAAAAATATTATCACCCCGTATAACAATCCTAGACCGCTTCGATCCCCTAACAAACTACTAATTCAGACTAGCAAAATTAATAACACAGCCAGTGATTCTCTCATTGCAAACTCTGTAAGTAGATCCTGAAACTCTCTTCCAGCTGATATTACCTTACTTTCCACCTTAGGTCAATTTAAAACTAGACTCAAACAACATTTGTCACTTAACTGGCTATGTCAATGCATCAAGCCTGGCTAACTCTCTCTAGAATGTGTAAAAATCTGTTAACCAGTTTACTGTGTAATTTAATTTAATCCTGACTTTTGCTCAGGATTAACTGTAACCTGTGGAACTTGTTTAACTTGCTTACATATGTAATATCTGTAAATAGTCTGTTTGTAATATGTAATGCTGGTATTATGTAATGCTGTATCTGCTTACCCTTGGAGCTTTTCTCCCCAGGCCTCCGCTGAAAATGGACATGCATCCAGTCGGACTATCCCGGTCAACAAATGTAAAATAAATAAATAAAATAAAAATGATCTCTCTTCCTTTCTTCCAGTTACCATAGATGTCCCTTAAGGCTGTATACTAGGACCTCTTCTCTTTAATATTTTTATAAGCAAACATCACACTGCAACAGACCAAACACATATAGTAAATATGTAGATTAATTGAGTTTAATATGTATAGTCTCACAATACCCAAATTCCAAAAAATCACTAAAATCTCTTTCTCTTCAATTGAAACCTGGCTGAAAAAAATGTAAGCCTACTCTGTAATCCCAGTAATACAAAACTGATGTTCTTCACCCCAAAACATTATGTCTCAATCAAAAACAATGTTTCTTGGTTACATTTACAAATAATACTAAAAATGAGGTAGAAGAAAATACTAAATTACTGGGCACTGAAACAGATGACATTGTTACATTTGATCAATATTTTTTACAAAAACTTAAAAAGACCACCAGAAAATTGGCTCCCTTTATAAGGCAAAAGTGTACCTTACAGACCCAGCAAGAAACAAACATTACAGCATTACTGTAAATATATCTGATGAAAAGTCTGGTTAAAATTGTACAGCAACCCTAAGGAAATTACTGAGCAGCAAAACTATACCGAAGATGAGAGCTAATGAAAGATGCTGAGTATTCTATGTTATGGTGAGAGAAAGGTGATAGAGTTATACTAAAGGCTTAATGGAGTGATTCGAAATGTTTAATTCTATGAGAACTTTCATTAGGCTGAGGGGAGATAACACCCTCCAATAAGTAAATTTCCATAAATGTTTTATTTTTGGCATGCATTAGATAACTAACTGTTGCCTCAAAATCAACAGGGAACTACTGGTTATTGCCACACTCTCTTATTAGTGAGCAACACTGAAACCTCCAAGGCAGTGTGGTTGAGTATTAGGCAAGGAAGTTAACTGCTATTAAATGTGATAAAAGAGAGTTAGCTTAAACCAAGCATGCTATTTATAACATTTACAAATAACTCAATAGCTTACAGATTAGAATTTGTAGCTCACTGCTTCTTGGGAAAGGAAACCAGGTCTTGTTCTGAATAGGGATCAAAGATAAATGATCTGGACCTGACCAGATATTCAACAAAGTTAGAAATATTTTAAATGTTCACATGTTAACTGAAAAATATGTCTTAGTCAATTTACAGTAAGAATGGTACCCTCTTCCATTATGTCATCAAGACTATTTCACTAATATGCTCTGTCTTGGCTGAGATTTTGATTCCTAGACATTTTAGCTCTGTTTTGTCACAACTTCATTTTTACTTCTTTTTCTAGCTTCCTGTTAATTTTTGGTGCAAAAGTATAGATTCTGTTTTGCTTTTCATTTTTGGTTGATATTCCTCAGAAATTTTGAATCCTTATACTTATCTGTAATTTTTGATTTGATTTGCACAGGATTCTATAGTTAATGCAACATTAAGAGTGATAATGGACAAACTTGTTTAATTTGTTTTCTTATTCACATGACCTGTGAGAGCAAAGGCTCTACCTTAACACAGCATTTTTATTCTAAATCCACCCATCCATCCATCCATCTACAACCCCTTTAATCATTATTGCACGTAGAGTTAAGTGTCACTTTAACAGTGACAATAATCTAGAGACAAGGTCCACACTACCAGTTTGCTAGCCCTGACTTAGCTGTTCTTCTGTACTACACACTCACATCCACACTCATACCCATGGATAGTTCAGAGTCTCCAGTCCACCTAATACATGTCTTTGGAATGTTGGAGGAAACTGGAGCACCCAGTGATTCTAAATACAAACTGTTAATTACACTGATAAATTATTCTAGAAAACCATAATGTTCTAAAGTTTTAAATGAAAATTTCAAAATAATGTGTCAGATATGTTTTTTATGTCAAGGCTAGTAAAGTCTACATTTTTCTTGTTTACCTCTTTGTTTTGATTACTGAGGGGTACAGAAAATTGGACTTGAAATGAGGCCATTTTAATGACACAGTTTATGCCATCAGCAAAGAAGGCTATTAGCAAGTGATAGAAAATGTCATTGCCCCAACAAAATAAGCCTGTCATACAAATAGCAAATGAATACATATCAGACTGATGAGTTTTTGTGAGAATAAGAAAAGATAGGATGGACTTCGAAACAAATGAACACCATGAGTTCTTGATATGCTGGTGGAGTAGACAAGACTTTCTATGAAGCTCTTAATAGGTTACATGCATAAATTCAAAATGGTAACTTTTGTCATTGTATATGATTGTATCTCTCATTACATGAGGAATTTAATTTTGTCTCTTATTTTAAAGATCTTACAGTCCTAAAGTATAACATACAAAGTATAAAAGTTTAATCTGTAAAACCAACTTCAGGTAAACCAGAACAAGCCTTGGCTTGTGCTGTATTAATGCTGTAAGGACATGCTTGATATACATGTTTGCCAAAGTGATGTCAATCAACTTGCTTGTTAAAGAGGCATTTTATTCAAGTATTAATAAGGAATACTGTAATTTAAATCATGAAGCACACTTCATTGGCAATGTGTTGGCTGTCTGGGCTGGCATACTTTGCTGAAAACCTACTGCTCCATTGTGCATCAGTCCACTACTGTTCTTGTCCTTTGTAGTCCATCTAGACACCTACATCAAACCTCATCCTTTCGTGCTTTCAAGAATCAGTTTTATGACATTGTTTGCATTAAGTCTATAGGTCATAGGAAACGGCAAAAAATTTAATGCCATTCAGATTACTAAATGTGCTATAATTAAAACAAAATAAAAGTTGAAGTTGGGGAAAGAGATGCCAAAATGAAAAAAATATATATCCTTTGTCAAACTGGTATATAAATTAAATCAGAATACAATTCCTTGGATGTTGTATAACTTGTTTAAAATGAATGTTGTAATTTTTGTTTCAGTGGAATTTTTGCTGAAATGTTCAACAAACTACTCTTTCAGTAAGTGATCATTGCAACTCAGGCATTTTCTCCTCAGAAGTGCTATATTGACTGATTATGTTAGCAGAGGTGAGGGAGTACAATAGCACACATTTTGAATTTAAGGTTTTGGTTCACAGGAAAAAAAAATCATCTTCATGCTTTCATTAAACAAACAAAACTGGATACATTATTAAAGTATATCTTGATCTTGTTTCACTTAAAGTTGGTGCTTGAATCTGTTTGTTTGCATGGTTTTGTACCAACTGTAACATGACCTTATATTAGCAGACACTTGTGCAAAATATACAGCACTGCATTGAAAATGGAAGAAATTCCAAATTAGATTAAAGGAAATATTCATAAACATGATTTAAATTTGCGCACCATAGGAGCTTTTCAAACATATCTTTATCTCAGCTCCATTCAGTGACATAACAGTGATGATGTATATGAACAAAGCCGATGTCTCTATATTGTTACTATAGCATGACAGAGAATTAAAGTGAGCAATGTTAAGCTGCAAGGTGCACCAGGTGTGTCTTGCAGCAAAATCACTAAACAAATGTGCCCAGAGATGTACTAAAATATGCACAGCACCCTATATAAAACAAATCCCATAATTTCCAGCAATACTGACAATAAACAGAAGTATGACACATCATGCCATAGCATGCCACAGAATTCCATGAAATGGGAAAGGATATACCCACAGAGGGCACACCAAAACACTGATTATGTAACATGCACTGCTGCGTGGAGGTAAAATGCAAGTTAAGAGTCATATGCTTACTTTCAGGCCATACTCACTTACACACTATCTGAATTGCTAGCACACAAATTGTCAAATTTTGTTATACTGAACACAATGCATATAGTCTCTGACTACCACATACAACATAAGTAAAGTAAATGCTATGCATACAGCTAATACTAATACTCCCCAGCTTCAACTTGCAGCAACCAAAATTCTTACAGAACTTTCTTAAGGAGCACCACTGCACCACTGTACAAAAAGCAAAATAGCTCTCATTTTCTGCAAGATCTTCCTTTCTGATCAATACCCATACTTTTAAATTATGAGACAACTACTGCCCCATCCAATAAATTAACTCAGAAGTACCACGTCATTAAAGTTAAAAAAGGTCAGATTTTATACTTGTAGCTTGTGAGAAAAGCCTTCTTTGAACTTGCTACAGCCTCCTGGAATTCTCTGCCTAATTCACCCACAGAGGATGTAACTGCCTTTAAAAAAAGACTAAAGCTACATTTGTCTGAAGAGTACACATGTAAATGTTTCAGAGATGCTGGCTAATGTTATACATATTTGATGCTTAGCTTCTTACTTTTCACCTGAAACTCCTTAGAGCTAGTCTTTCTTGCATGTAGCTGTACACAATATTCCATGTATACATCTCCCGAGTCCCAGCTCATATTCGGCCATTCCTGCCTTACTTCACGACCTACATATACTTTGAATTATCGCTTACCTTAATCTTTTCTTCTTGTCTTCATACTCCCCTCAAAATGTGAAAACCTCACTGCATCTTGATGTGAAAAATTCCACAATGATTTCTGCATTGTGTTCCCTAAGTCATTAGAACTCATTTTTATTTTTCTGTTGTTCTCTGTTCATTGTAATTCATTTTTATTGTAGTATTATAATGGAAAATATTGTTATGCTAGCTTGCATTTTCAAAACAGTATTTCATGCATGCTGTCTTGAAGTTTACCATACGGCCTGGACAGGGGCTGAAAAGTGTTTACTAATATAGCCAAGAAACAGTAAGTAAATAAATAGACAGCTAGGCAGATAAATAAACATGCCCTCGCCATGCATTTACTTCCCACAATGTACAATAATTATACCTTTACAATGATACATGTAACACTGTCCTTTAACAAATGTGGAAAAAAAGGTGGAAATGCACAGCAGAGTATCAAACCAAGCAGTTTCTGCATGTGTATTTTGCATGATGTATAACTTAAAATGGTAAATGTAAAATCCAACTACTGCAGCAGGAAGCATAAAGAGAAAATAAGAGGAAACAGGTCTTTCCAAATAATAGCAATTCACCACAAATTGGAGGCAGTCAGGCTCAGCCCATTACTGATATTCTATACTGTGAGCCAAACAAACACTATCTAACATGCTCAGAGGTATGGCAAACTAAAACCAGAATGCCATAGCCACTGTGAAGGCATAGTGATGATCCTTGTGATCTGCCCTGAGTTGCAGATGTTGTGTGAGAAGTGTCCTTGGGCATCTACCTGGACAAGCAGAGAGTAAAGGCAGCTACATAGCTTGTTATTACTCTTCACCTTGATGCCTGCCTTCATCTGTGCACTGTCCTATGTCCCTACATGATTCCCTTTGTGACACCTGTACTGTGTGCCTACGGGTGCCATTAGTAATTGTCTAGAAGGACTTTTCCCCCCGTCAAATGGAAATGAACTGCGCTAGCACAATATTACATGGCTAAAGTCCCAACAACCATGGCATGATAGATCACCCAGTCACCAAACCTCACTATATATCACTGATTGTCAGGTAAGCATTCCAAACATTAAAGACTACTGTGATCAGTATCTCTTCAATTAGGTACTAATGATGAAATTCATTGTGGATATAGTCAACATCCCGTGAGGTTGCATTAACAAATGAACTCAATCTGCATTCTTGAGGTTATGACTTTCTCATCTAGATGTTGCAGCAGCTTCTCAACAGCATATACAATGCCTGTAACAAGCATATAAAAAACATAATACATTAAACAGGTCAGAAATAAACACACACACACAAACACATACACATGTACTGACGTTTTCACACACACACATACACACACACACACACACACACACACACACACACACACACACACACACACACACACACACACACACACACACACACACACACACACACGCACACACATGTGTGTGCACAGACACACTCACACACACATGCATGCATGCACACACACGCACATACATGCACATACAGGTACACTGATAGGCACACTCATGCATACAAAATAAACAACAAAATCCCTCAGCACTGTTCCAAGTGTAAGAAAACAACACTGTATGCTATGACTGCATATGACACATAAAAGGACAACATGTTAGACATTTATGAACACATCTACACACCAGGGTATACCATAATGTGCTTACAAGTGTGATGCACAGCAGAACATGTATGTCACAGTAACAAACCATGGAAAGTTAGACAGCCTGTATCACAGCATTCACACAAATGCAATACCTCAACCTTGACACCCACAAATCAACACTGTATGGGTAAACCAGGTACTTGCCCTTCTAAAAACATATCCCTTGATGCACCACCTGGTATAGCCAACCTACTCCCTTGGCTTATATCACTCTGTAAAGTCTTCCTTACCACACCTCTTCTGCATATTTATAACTTCTGCTTAATTCAAAATATGATGCCAGATATATGGAAAACTGCTCTGGTTCTCAAACAGTCTCAGGCAGTAAATACCTCCCACTTCTGCCCTATCTCAATGCTCCCTACACTTGGGAAAATACTTGAAAGCTAATTTACAACCAACTGTCCACTTACATCCTACAGTACCACCTCCTCACTCTTAAACAGCATGGATTCTTGGCTGGCCAGAGCATAATAACAGCACTATGATAACTTACAAATGAGATCCTTCTCAACATGGATAAAGAAAACCTTTCAGGAACTCTCTTCATTGACCTTACCAAAGCTTTTGATCTAATTGGACATTTCCTGCTCCATCACTCCCTCCAAGAAATTGGGGTTAATCCCAACAATGTCACCTTGTTCCAACATTTCTTAACAAATAGTTATTTCCGAGAGTCAAAATAGGCCCATCCCTATTTCTGCCAACTTTATTTACCAGAGGAGTGCCCCGGGGATCCATACTCAACCCACTTTTGTTTTCAGTCTTTATTAACAAGCTGCCTCCGATCTCCCTAACCTTCCTATTGCTCTTTATGCAGATGGCATGGTTATTCTTTGGTCCATTTCCTCATTAAACTATTCAAAACTAGCGTCATTCTGAGCTCCACTCTTTTAATTCTTGGTTAAACAGTTATAAGCTACTTCTAAACCCGTCTAAAACAAAAAGTATAACATTAGGAACCTCCCAAAAACTGAAAAAGACTCCTAATAATCTCAACATTGCTTATCTCAATGGGTGACCAATAGAAACAACCACATTAAAAATGAGGGACATTTCTCAAAATGCAGTAGGATTTCCTGTTTTTTGCCTATCACCTGTGACTGAAATATGTACGTCTGCGCAGTATGTTTTCTTTGCATGCATACAGTATTCTCAGACATCAAAATGTACCTCTGACCACAAGCACACACACTGGTCTGACTCAATAGCTGCTACTGTTAATCATCTATCTCTAATTTTCCATGTAAGAATGTTTTTTAGGGCTGCCTGCTTATATATATTCATTACTATGATTTATCTGATTACTGGAAGCCAGCAAGCTGTAAAATGACAACAAAATCTCTCTACAGTACTGCCTGTAACCTTGTGAGTTCCACAGGGATCTATTTGGGGCCTTGTCCTTTTTATTATCTTTACTAACAATCTTCATAATGCCACCTCACTTCTCTCCATAGTTCGATATATGGATGATTCCACCCTGATTTGTGCCACCTCAACACTACAAAAACTCCAAAATATCACATACCAGTCATTTACTGCTATGGAATCTTGGCTAAACAATGCACAACTTATACTTAACCCTACCAAAACAAAACTCATGTTCTTCTATCCAGCTAGAGCGCCAGACACCCACACACCTTTCAATATCTCATCATTAACCATACAATTATTTCTCCATTTTTTCAAATAAAATTACTTGGAGTGATCATTGACCATAACATAAAATTCGACATACACATATCACAGACTATAAAAAAGTTCATAAAAAATGGGAACAGAAATTGACACTTTCTAAATACATTTTCAAAGTCCACTATAGCAAGAATTGATGTTATCTCTACACTACCATACGCCTCACAAATTTTTACAAATATTAAGAAATTTGACCTAGCAAAACTCAAAACTTGCTATAATAAAATTACAAAGTTTGCCACAGTAACAAATTTCAGATCCCATCATTGATTGGCTTTAAAACAACTATCCTGGCTCGAACTACCAAATCTACTTGCTTATAATCAATTCACCTTCCCCCATTGAATACTAAATCAATGAGAAAAAATACCAATATTTCAAAATCTACTAAGACACTACTGCAATAATAGGGTATTGCATTCCAGTAACACTTCCTTCCTAAATATATCCAAACCTAACAATGCAGCTGGAGTTTCCCTTTACTCCAACTGCATAGCCAAAACTTGGAATTCCCTGCTATTAAATATTAGAACAACTACTAACACTTCCAACTGTAAAAAAACTTCTCAAATCATACCTATCAGAATTATGGACCTGCTCTTGCACAAACCCTGGTTAAGAAATAGATGTCTTAAGGAAGCTAAAGGTACACAACCTGCTATTTTTGTATTTGAACAGTATATCCCTACTAAGCATATGTATAATTAACTTGCTTGTTTTCTACTTTCAATCACAGTACTGTTATTTTTTGTATCCTATCTAGACTATATGATTGTATCAGTGAAATGTATAGCATGTATATTCATTTTGTAATTGTATCTGAGCTTGAATCAATATTTGTATCTGTACATTGCATATGTATCTTAAGGTTATTTATAAATGTGGAGCTGTTCTCCCCGGGCATCTTCTGGAAAAGGACATTTTGTCTAGTCGGACTTTTCCGGTAAACAAATATAAAATAATAACTACTATTATATACAGCAGCAGCACAGCAACCTGTACGCATCCTACTGCAATGCGTGTTGGTCCCCAACATGTAGCAAGAGTAAAAGTGCCAGCACCCTCACCTCCATTGGAAGCACAAGGCACATCCAGGTACCAGTCTGCCACAGTTACCTCCACACCTCTTGCCCAACCTACACCACCTGCATCAGGTGCAGTATGAGAAGAGGTGAGATGACAACTTTGTCATCCAGTGGCAGGTGACAGTGCCTACTGAGGATATAATCAACAGGAGTTTCAATGTCTGCATCAGCCACATAGACACCATGCTCTCATGATTCATTAAATCACAATCTTTCCCAGCATTACCTCCACCTTCTGAGCCAGGATCAAGTAGTGACAGTACCCAGGATGATGAGTAATCTCCCACTGGGTGTCATTTGTCAGACACTGCATCTGCGAACACCCAGTCATATCCCCATACTTGGTGATCCTCTACTTATTGTGACCACACCCACTGCTGTTGGTTTTGTAATCCTCCCCTCACCGTTGTCTGCCCACTGTTTGTCTGATGCCTCCTTCACCATTGTGTTCCTCCAGGCCTCACAGTGTTATCCCACTCACTTTTTTTAAGTGTCTTTCACTGCAACCTAATTTACCTCTCATTACCCTCCTCTTCCTTCCCAACTTTCCCTTCTCTTAATGAAAAAAAAATGAGCAGCTATTCAACTAAAAAAAATGCCTCATATCCCACCTCTATCCTGCCCATTTCTTATTTGCTTACAATCTGTTCTATCCTCTGCTTGCCCCTCTTTTCTTCTCTTTTCTATACTCCCATTTCCAACTTTTAATCTGGTGAAAAAAAAGATACACACACCACACACATGCCCCAAAAGGGTTTGGAAAACACTTACCTTTTTCTAGTTGTATGTTGTGTGATGGGTCACAGAAATCAGCATCAACTGACAGTATATGGCACCGCACTGATTGCTGTATGGCAACGATGTGGCAGCAATGAAGTCTAGTCGAAATCAGGTCTTATGCGTATTGCTTCAGTTGCCATTGTTCATGCAAATGGCCTGAGCACAATTGCACAGAAGTTGTCTAATATGAAATGGGGTAAAGCTGAAAACTTATTCATAAAGTGATTTATGGAGTGTCAATGCACAGAGTGGAGAATTCAAATCCCATCAATTCATATGATTTTTTTCATTTTCTACATTACTTTCTCTGAATAAATGAATGAGTCAGCTGAGGCGGTGCAGCAGTTAGCATTGTCATCTCATAGCAAGAGGTTCTCAAGCCCAGTTCTTGGCTGGGGTGCCTTCTGTGTGGTGTCTGTATGCACTCCCTGTGGTTGTGTGGGTTTCGTCCAAGAGCTCTGGTTTCCTCCCACATTCCAAAGGCATGCAGTAGGTGGATTGGACACTCTAAATTGGCCATAGGTGTGACTGCATGTGCAAGGGAGTGGTATAGATGAACTACTGTGGTAGGGCTAGCCACCCAGTAGTGTTAACCCTGGTGCGAAATGATTGTCACTGTTGAAGTGGCACCCTGACCCCATGTGCAGAATAGGATGGGTGGAAGGATTCTCTGAATGTTTAAAAAGTCACCTGCCATATGCCACCCTGGGTGCTGCTATGACTCATCTCTTAAATGCAGAGTTTGGTAGGGTGTCATGGAAAAGAGTAATGGGATTAAATCCCTTGAGGACCATCTCTTGTCTTCTGTGAAACTGATGACCTAGCATCAAAAACTTGCTGTTTTATCTGGAGCAATGGCCTGAGAATGAGGACTTAGCAATGTGTGGACAACTCTTCAGTGCTGATAGAATAAAAGACTTATACCAAATACAGTGTTGACCTCAGAAAGAAACTAGGGAGATAAAAGACTCAGTAGTAAAGTGCTAGTTGCGAATGAGTAAATGTGTTTGCCACATCATGCATTTCTTCCATTAACAGAGCAATGTGCAGACTTGTCTGGATTAATTATTGCTTCTCTTCCATTACATTGAATGTAGTGTGAACCTACTTAAGTGACAGCTAAACAAGTGAGGAAATGTCCTCTCATGTTTCAGATTCACCTATCTAGGAATCATGCTTTGCTAAATACTAGATCTTGAAGCATGGTTATAGCATTAATGAAATAACTAGAAGAAAGAAAGGGATATAGTTTATCAGGAAGTACTAAAATGGCTCACGAGGCAGAACTCCAAATAGAATAAAAATAGTAACTGCAATCTATAGCCAGTGTTAGGCACCAGCAAAACCTGTGACCATGGAAGGCACTCATATCTTTCACTGAAGGTTAGGGGCCCTCAATGGGATGCAGCCACTGGCAGGGGGTTTCTGTAGTATTCTGTTGTGCCCAGATTTGGCAGTCAAGGCATACTGCTGACATTTTCATTTCTTTTCTTTTGTATTTTCTCCTGACATAGCCAAGAGGCGATGTCGGTAAAAAGCTGCAATCCATTATATCTGCTTTAGTGAGGAGAAGACTTCATTGGCTTCACCTTGGAAAGATGTTTTTTTAACTACTGAGGACGTGAAGAATAGATATATACATACATACAAATATTTCAAGTACAGGCATTAATACCCTTCTAGACTGCCAATATACCAAAACATTTGTTCACATAATACATGCTCAGGCTGATCTTTAAAATATCTAAAATAATGCTGGCTTAAATGTAATTTGGTCATCAATTCCATGAGACAGCAGCTCTCTGAGAGAACTAATTAGTACATTTTTAATTTCTGTAGAATCTTCTGCATAGGCTGTGTGATGATTCTCTGCTATTTTTTGATAACCCCAAACAGTCCCAGAGGCAGCTGTCTCTAAATGCCCTATATAACTGAATAAGATATCCTCTTAAATATCCATATGAAACAGTATGCAAGTTCATATATTATAGCCATCTACAGTATCTCAAATTTTCACATTCTTGCATGTCCTTGGTATATTTCCACTGTACTCTTCCAATTTACTATTGCTTGTTTTATTATAAGGTTTCCATAGTCCATACTCTGGTTTGGGTCTAATGTAACTAGCAAACAATGACTTCATCATCTCTGATTTCCTTTATTTTATACATCTTTTAATACAACCTGTAATTCTATAACTACAATTGAAACTCAAAGCTGGATCTACCCATATAGCCAGGTCCTTAAATGAATATACAGTTAAAATCACTGTGTGCTGTATTAAATATTCACCTTTCTATTTATGTCTCCCAAATCTCATATGCTTAGGTTTGATGTATTTATCAGCATATTATTCTCCTGTGCCCAAATGGTCAATTTAGTCAAGTTATTTTACAGACATGCCCTATCTGTAACACATATAATCAGTTTACCCAATTTCAAGTTATCTGCCTACAGACTGTAGAACACCTCAGGTGAAAACTATACATCTGAATGATGCAATCTATACTAGTATGGGCCTAGGACAGAGCCCTGTGGGACACCCTAACTCTAACCAAGACATACTGATAATCCGTAAATCTGGCTTTATGTACTGTTCACTTCTGATTTTTAGGTCTGTCTGTACAACTGCATGTGGGAAATTAATGCACGTCCTTAATGCAGATGGCAGCATGTGTATGAATAAAGGTAAATAAAACACTACTCCAGTAAGTTACAAGCATTTGTCTTTGTGCACATTTTCCATAAAAATAAATCTAAACGGATACATTTGAGAATGAGTAATGTTAACAGCAGTAATATTCCCCAAAAGAGAAAGGCTATCAGGTGCAAATTTACCTTATCAACTACCTATCACTCATCTATAACTAAATGTAACAGCACCTAATGTGCATCCATTTTTAGGAACTATTTGTGCCATACATAATTAATGGGATTCATTAAAATTCAAGGTTTTAGAATCCCATTTGCACACATTTGCATACATTCTCTAAATTCAGTGGATTTACCAACAGCTCAGCATAATGGGAACATTAGGAAGGTGTTCCACACAAGTACCCAATAGGTATCCATAAATGGTACCATGTGTGGCATGTGCACATTAACTTCCAGTGATCTGGTAACACAACATAGGCGCAACTTTTAAATATTGATTTTGATACATTTACAGATCAGACCATTGCTACCTGCAAACTGAGTGGGACCTCAGTGATCATTTTTCAAATCTTACTACATTTTCCAGTGGAGTATGAAGATTATAGATAAGACTACTTCCAGGAGGCTTTGATGTGTCTGGGTGCCCAATAGAACCATGGAGGAGAATAACCAGATGCTGACCATCTATACTGGAGTGAAGGACAAGGACATAGATCCAGGCCAAGGAATTTCATGATGATCAACACTTGTAACTCGCTTGGGAGCATCTATGACATATGAGAATCAACCAGACTAGACTGCAGATTTGCCACTGCTACGATGGTCTGCACTGGAGGGGTGCAGAGGAGTCTTGTTGGAGGGTCACCAAGGTATAGAGACAGCCAGTGAATACCTACAGTAAGTCTCACAGTCCGGCATATAATTGAGTATTAATATGAAATTTAGAGATACAGCTGTTTCACAAATATATCAGATACATGACTTTTATTACCATTAAGTAGCTATTCTGAAAATTAGCTCCTCTGGATAATTAAGATGTGGTGACTGCTCTACATATAAGTAAGGATTTTGTTTCTTTGCTGTTAGTTTATTTACTAATGTTTATAATATACATAAAACTGACCATTGTAGATGCATCTGTTTCTCAACATATAACAACAACATTTCACATATCCACTATAATCATGTATCACTGATACCTATAGCACCTAGGCTGCTGACTCCTTCACATTTCATAGTTTTCCATTATACTATGAACGTATCACCTACTCTTTCTGTATATGTGAGAATTGTAATGCATAAATAACTACTTTACTTCATTCATCTTAATAAAGTGAACCTTCTTACTACAGTCCTATTTGCTTAAACCAAGAGGACTGCCTATTGACTGCTTATACACATTTTCAGTTATATGTTGATAACTGTTACTTCTTTAGATTATAATTGCCAGTAAGTGTCAGATGTTTCTGTATTCATCTGTTATCCACTGGAATGTACACACACACACACACACACACACACACACACACACACACACACACACACACACACACACACACACACACAAAGCACCTGCTTGTTACAAAGAAGTATGTGCTGCTGTTAGCTCAACCTGTAAAGAAACTAACCAGCATGTATATATCTTGACATGCTGTGGGCTCAACTCCACATAGTGGAAACATACCATTATATTGTTACCTTTGTTTATTTCATACATTGTCAGGTAACTACCTATAGATATTAACATGTATTTTGTGCATGGTTATAAATAACTCATTTATTCATCAAATTCATATGACTATTTCTGTAATCCTAAAGTTTTGTTAACAACATGTTTGTAAGTGCAGGGTTATGTGTAAAGCTTGCAACAGTACTGTTATATGTCTGACAAACAATTTTGTGGAATATGTATAATTTCCAAAAGGGCTATTAAGTGTTGTTTTGTCATTCCTTATTACATTTATTTCAACAACCACATCTTAGCTTTTGAAGGAGTCAGATGGTCAAACTTGCAGTTGAAATGCAGATTAGAGACATAGAGTGATTTGATTTGTGGTGTGCACTTTAACACGGAATATCTGTAAATGTAGTCCTCCCACATACCTTACTGTGCTCCTGATACATAGTACCTTTTATGCCTCTGTTAACAGAAGCTATATGATACAAGACAATGTCCCACTTTGAGGGATGAATGTTTTTAATTGCTGTTATTGGTTGTGATCACAGTGCTGACATGGATTCATGCTTGCAAATTATTTAGCAATGTGTCCAGCATGTGGTCCTTTTTTGAAAGCCTATGATCCATATTAGTAGCTTATCCCTGGACATTTTTAACCCCAAGTCTTTTCACTCCATTCACAACACATGCTCTCAGGCAAGATGTATTAGCTAGGCAGGTAGGTGTCATGGTTAAACTGTGGATGTACATTAGAGTTCCAGATTTGAATCTCATGTCCTCCAATCTGTGTTCAAAGATGTGGAGCAATATATATCCATGTTATTTGAAGACTACATCATTTGTAGCTACTCTTTTTTTCAGGTGATGAGGACAGGACCTTAAATTTTGCATTGTGTATCAAACGGACTTGATGTATCTGATCCTTGTTACAGGCCCATATATTTTACATTGCCATGTATATTCCTTGGAGTGCCAGAATACCTATCATGCATCAGTGCCTGTGCTTACAAGTGTGATTGAAATACAAGTATGTTGAAATATATTTAGCAGCAAGCCATGTTTTCTGAAAACAATTTTTGAAATGCAGGCCACAACCTAAATGATAGCTGGATCTGTGTATCTATCACAGATATTTTGAGGTGAATGTTCTACATTCAAATCTCTACTGCTTTGACTGCTCCTTGTAATGCATGTGTTGGCATGCATTGTACGTGTAGATATGTTTCTCTGTGACCTATCTGTTGTACATAGCCTGCCTATTCACAGACTGAATGGGTGTTTGCTGTGTCAGTGTTCACAATGTCATTTGCAGACCGTGTGGCATGCCCTTCAGTTCAGTACTGGTATTGCATCTTCCTACAACTCCTTGAGTGTTTTTCTTGCAACATACATGTATCTTGTGTTTGTAGATACTTTTCCAGATAGGCATTTCTTTGCAACATTTGATAAATAGGCAAGCATCATCAGAATCTTTGCATTTTGCAGGCTATTGATTGCTAATAACTGCAGGTGGGTCATGTATACAGTTGAATACATAAAATACTGTTTGTACAACATATACTAGATTCTCATGTGTCACAGGCTGTAACTGTCTTTATGATCACACATTATAACTGTTTGTTACTGTTGTATTCCTTATATTGATGTGGGGTCAGCCAGTTACCATGCTGCCTAGCTCAGATAGGTGTCATATTGCTTGCATAGTTTCCACAATATTGTCATCTCACTTTGTCTTCATTTTAACAATGCCACTTGGTGGCTGTTCATATGACTCATTGCATGCAGAGACTACAATTTACATTTACACTCAACCATAACTGCTCAGGGAAGACATGCAAGGGAAAAAGAACAGAAATAATGACATGCTGTCAGACACTCGGCTGGCAGTCTACTGAGGCAGACATTATTAAACAGGCAGGTCCCAATAATAATTTTATTTTGACATTTACAAACTTTTATTTTGTCAAATTTCAGTTATGGTAGTGTTGCATGAGATAGTGTCAGGCACGATTCCATTCAAATGTCAGGATGTGTTACATGTGCCTGCTTTGCATATGCTTGTCATGCTTCATGCTGGCCAATAAAAAATGTTCAGGTCATTCATGATTTCCACTGGTAAGCTGTGATATACATGCCATTGCACAGCCTTGACTGAATGCCTCACAGTGGTAATGGATAGGTTCCCCATGACATTTTCTGTTATTGGACATGCCCATAACTATAAAAGTGACACAGGGTAGGTGTCATGTGAATTAAGAGACATTCACTAGCACAAATTCTGCTAATTATGATTGTTCTACTTGACAATGTTTGCACCATTTCAAATGTAACTGTGTTTAAATAAGAACGCTTATGTATGCCATTATTCCTTCAGTCTCATATTTGTATTTGCAGAACTCACATTTGGATGGGATGTTAATTAATGCATGTTATATTGCAGATGTGCACATCAGTTTCATTTTCAGGTCAACTATGATCTTCATGGGAATGTGCAGGTTTTCATTGTTAGTGACATGCATCATATATGATGGTACATTGGGCTATGGTCATAACCTATTTTAAAATTTCATGAGGACTCTTCCCTGCCTGTCCCTTGTGTCACAGTGGGTATGTTATGCAGACAGGTAGTATCAGATATGCATATGTAATTTATGTCCTCTGTTGCAATTAATCGAGACAGAGCATAGGACACATGGACAATCGCCAATCAGACGTAGATGATGAGTGCATGACAGGCCACTGCTGGAGTCCTCAGATGACAATGATGAAGAGGAAGAGGAAGCCAGATACACATGAGTAAGCCATCATGCCTGCTGCACCCCAGAGCAGATGACTCCATCAACAACAGAGAGATGATTATTGGAAGAAGAATTAGGAGGTTGTGCCCTATGAGTTTCAAACTGAGATGAGAGACATGATGGGGAATGTTTTTCAGGTCATGGCATGGGCTACAGGCAACTCATTCAGGGAGACAGCCCAAGAGATCATTTGCAAGGTTCATTCCCATCATGGTGGACACTCAGGGCCATAAGCATTGTCTGTGTGTTCCAATTGTGTTATGCTGCCAGCATGCTGATTGACATATAATTGATTGGACTGTATATGCACTCTTGTGCATGCATACCATGTAGCTGCCAAGCTAATGTGTTACATGTACAAACATACCATGCAGATTTCAGCAAGTTATATTTGATTATGCTTCAGTGAGCATGACACACAATTAACACATTACACTTTGCTTCCACATTCAGTTGTCCATGCATTGCAGCAGTTAACTTGCAACTAATGCTGCAGCATCCATCCTGTAAACATGCGTTTTACAGAGGGAAAATGACAGCCAGCAGATGTTGTCCATAGTCCAGCACTACAAATGTGGTATGGTTAAGATTTATGTATTGCCATTTTATGTATGTGCAGCAGAAGGACATATCATTGCCCATGTGTTTTGGATGTCTGTTATCATGCTGTCTCACTGGCATGATGTATTGCTGTGTGCCATGTACTGTCAATGCTGATGCCATGTGGGGGCATATACAAGTATGTCATACTGGTGGGCAGTCCTCCTTTACTGACAGCATCAAATGCCAATTTAATATTAATGTATAGGCTGTGATAAGGATAATGTATTCAGTAACAGTACATTACAATGAGTCTGCTATATAGGTTCATAGGTTTGTACTAGGCTAATGGCCCTGGAGCCTTTACAAACCTAGCCCATAGGATTACCCTGGCATCATGCCACCCGACCTTAGTTCCCAGTGCCTCTGTCGAACAGAGCCACTGGAGTGATCCCCAGGGTGAATTTTCTATTTCTCATGTACACATCAAGATTTCTCTTGAAGAGGGCCAGTGAGATGCTCTGTTTGACATGTATGGGAAGTCTGTTCCATAGCATGGGCAGTCTCTGAGTTATGAACCTGTCCCTCCAGCATGTTCTGTTGATTAAGATAATGAGGTTGAGGTCTCTGGAGCATGTGGTGTGCAGGGACTGGGATTTCTTTAGATGTAGCATTTCTAACAGAGCTGGGTCAGACATGGCTTTGTAAGTCAAGCAGAGATCGCCTGTAAGTAGGCGATATGAGACAGAGAATAGTTGGAGTTTTTTTAGTCTGTCCCTATAGGACAAGTGTTTAAGGCCTAGGATCCTCTTTTTGAAGTACTTTTGTGGCCTCTCCAGTTGTTGCAGGTGTCTAGTGAGGTACATGCCAAATGAGGCATTGTACTCGATGAATGGCCTAATAAGGAAGAGTAGAGGGAGACAATGACCTTTTTCTTCCCTGATACAAAACCCTTGGTAATGATATGTGCCACATAGAAGGACTTTCTGACCACAGTGGCAATGTGATGGTCAAAAGAGAGGTTGCTGTCAACCTGTGTTCCTAGATCTCTTATAACACCTTCTGTGTTCAGTGGACTACCATCATTGTGGTAATTCATGGGAATCGGGTTTTTTCCAAAGGGGTTGATGACACATTTTTTGACATTGAGCTTAAGGCCATGGATCTGATACCAGTTGTTGGTCTTAGTGAGGCCTTTCTGTAGGATGTCAAAATCACTTGGGGAGTTAATAATAGCTCCTGACTTGCAATCATCAGTGAACTTTGTTAGCACCTTCATGTCCCTTCATGTTGGACTGGACTTCAGAGAAGTAGATACCAAACAGGAGAGGACCCAGGACCAAACAATGTGGTACTCCACTTGTGACTGGTCGGCAGTCAGACTTGGAGTCATCTACTTTCACACTGTGGGTTTATCTGTGAGCCAGTTTGCAACCCAACTAGTGATATAGAGGTTGATACCTAGCTTAGTAAGTTTTTCTATGATTCTTGAGTGGGGAATGGTATCAAAGGCCTTGGCCAGATCAAGGTAGGCTTTATGAAACACCTTGCCTTCATCCACAGCTCTGGTGGCTGACTCAAAGAAGTCAACCAGGTTGAGCAGGCATGATCTACCCTTCAGAAAACTAAATGGTGTGGGATCCAGAGTTTGGAGATTCCCTATATCCTTGTTTATTAGGTCCATGATGATGCATTCCATAGCTTTACATATCAGACTCATCAGGCTAATGGGGTGATAGTTCTCAGGGTCAGTAGTTACTTCTCCTTTGTAGAAAGGGATGACTGTAGCAGTGTGCCATTTGGTAGGGACAAAGCCTGAGGTGAGGCTGTGATTGAATAGGGCACACAGGTGAGGTGCCAGTTTACTCTGTAGTTCATGTAGAACACAGCCAATGATATTGGCAAGTCCCATAGAAGCTGTATTCTTGACCTTGGACAGTGCTGTTTTAACCTGTACAGCAGTAATACTGGATGGCTGGCAATCTACTGGTATTATGATTGATCCTTTGGGGGAAGAGATGGGTAAAGTTGGCACTGAATCTGTCAGCCAGTATATTGGCAATATCTGTTGGCTCAGTATAGGAGGTACCATTGTGCACAAGCTCAGAGCAAATCTGGGTATTGCTGTGGAGATTTTTTACATAACTATAGAAGGCCTTGTGGTTGTCTTTACTATCTGCTGCAATGTATGTTACATTTCCACAGCCATTCCTTATTCACATAAGTTCACGGCTTCCAGCAATATTTGTACACTGTAACGGAGGATTGTACTTGTCTCTGCACATAGTCCAATCCATGCTGAAACACCATTGTATCTTTGACATATGAGCATTCACTGACTTATCAATAATGTGCTGTAGTGATGCTCACAGGAATGTCCTCTGCTTAGTAATGAGTGGAGTGCATGGCATACACCTGTGGTTGTTTACTCCATATTGGCATGACAGTATATGTGCATGTGACTGAAATTCTTAGCTTGCTTACCTATGTCTGTATATGTTACATGACTGCACATTGCTGTGTATGCCTGAGTTATACATGGCCATTTTGGTGGACATCAGTAATGCAGTCTGCCCATGTGTCATACATGTGCCATTTGACTAAATTTTTTTTTTGGTGGGATTGGCTTCATCAGCACCCTGTGTGTTGTACCTATGCATTTGCAATGTGTAACTATGTGACCTTATCTTGTTGTCCTTCTGTATCATTGTCTTCCTTAATGTGGGCCCAGGATGTCCACTTTACTTGAACCTTCATATTTGTGTAATATGTTTTGCTGCAATTATTGACCATTGTCATGTATTACATTGCTGACATTATCAACTTGTGCTAAATATATGCCCCAGGATTCAGCAAACTCTGCACGGTGTGCAGGAATAGTGCAAGAGCATTTGCAGGCAATATGGCCAATGTGCGATCCAGGAATGAGCTCCCCGGACCTGCACGAGCGATCCTGCATGATACCTGCACAGACATACCCCTGTATGCCAATTACCTCATTTTCTGGTGAAAAAATATGCAAATGAGGTGAATTAGGGATCCAGGAAGCAGGCAGGCATCTTGTGCAGGAATAGTGTAGACTACAGAAATGTATTCAGCCAGTAGCTGAATACATTTCTGCAAACTACAAAACAGAGGCATGACAGCTCGTAAAGAAGCATGTATTATAAGGGTTAGGCATGCCAATGGCCAAATATATGGCCATAGGCATGAAAACTAGTTTCAAAATTATGAAAAATAACTTTTCTTTTTTTGGCCGATTTCAGCCGTTTAAGCATAGGGTCGCGGTGTGCAAACGGGATAGGCCCGAAAATAAGAAAAAAAGCTGGAAATAAGCTTTTAAACTAAAATCATCATTTTGCCATAATAGTCAATGGCATGCATAACACAACAAGACAATGGAATAGTGGTTGTTAAGGGGAAGGCTGAATGTTGGTTTTGTAACCATGCAGTAGCAGTCAGTTCTATGCAAATGTGCTAGCTTGCACCCAACTGTTTAGGTGCAATAACATCATTGTATAAGCCTAAGAGCTAGATGGCCTCATGACAGGGAGTGTCATGACTGCTGTAAGCTTATTGGAGCACAGTGGCCTGTGTTTGCCCTTAGCTAAGCACAGCTAAGGAAGGGGGTATGTCTGAAGCTGCCTAGCAGTATTTACATTGCCTAAATGGTTGTGTGTGCTGCACACTGAGTTTTAAACAAACAAAAAAAAAATAGGAAATAGCAACTCCATTCACATCTGAGCACTAGGTTTGTGTGGTGCACCTCTGGGCTTAAACAGGAAGGCAATGGGAATGGAAAACAGCAGTAGGACGGTAATCAAGGAGAAGTGGCATAGCTGGCAGGTGAAATGTATCAGAATCAGCCAATTACACAGGCAGCAGCCCAGCCCAGCACACTACTATAAACTATGCAAACACCTTTCACTCTGTTTTTTCCCACAAACTCTACACCACCGGTGTACACAAATGGGGACATTTTACCTAACAAATCCAACAAAATGATAATCAATATGTGGAAGAGGCTTAGGGTGTTGAGGGTGAAAATGCTGATGACCAACCCACAGTGAGGAGAAGGAGAACAGTGTACAGACCCAGGGTAACCTACCAGGGGCTACATGAGCTGGAGATAGTGGAGCACTATAGGGTGGACAGGGACCTCCTACAGCAAATTGTTGAGCTGTGCTGGCCATGCCTCACACACAGAACCAACAGAGGGGAACCCATCCCACTGGATACCAACGTAAGCATAGGCTTAAGAATACTAGCCACAGATACCTTCCAAAGGCCAACTGGGGATATCATGGGAATCTCACAGGCATCAGCATCCAGGGTACTCCACCAGTTCCTGGATGCCATGTCAGCACATGCCAGTGAGCACATATATTTCCACATCACCCATGAGGCATTGACCAGCAATATGCATCTTTTCCACCAAATAGCAGAATACCCTGAGGTAGTGGGTGCTATAGACTGCATGCACATACACATCAAAGTAACACCCGGCAAGCGGGGTAGGGTCTACATAAACCGCAAGGGCTTTCCCTCCATCAACTGCCAGGTCATGTGCAAAGCCCAGGGCATTATAATGAATGTGTGTGCTGGCAGCCCTGGAAGCTATCACAACTGCCACATCTGACATATGAAGCAGCTGTACCAGAGATTTGCCAGTGGGGACATCCCATATGGCCACCTAGTAGGGGATGCTGGTTACGTACTGGAGCCATGGCTGATGAAACCCATCAGAAATGCACACACACCTGAACAAGAACTCCATAATAAGGCACACGCACAAACAAGACTCATAATAGAGCATGTGTTTGGGATGCCCAAGTCACGGTTCCAGTGCCTGGACATATTCAGTGGATCCTTGCAGTACTCTCCAGCTACATGTACCCAAATTTTCATTGCATATGCCATGCTACACAATATGATCCTGCGGAAACAGATGCAGCAGGAACAGCATGGGGCAGGGCCACACAGCCCCCCACCATTGCCAAGGCCAGCACAGGCACAGACTGACTCAAAGGAGGAACAACTTGAGTCTGCCCCTGTAGGCAGAAGGAGGTGTGCCCAGTATGCCCAGGCTTTGGCAAAGAGGCAACGCATAGCACATACACTGACATGGTAGGAAAACAGGGAATGACACCTCTCTCTGACTCGCACATACAGTAAAAGGGATGCCAAACATGACACTACCTGTGCTTTACCATGTATAGGAAGTGTACTATGTGCATCTGACATAGTCAGCCCTCCAGCACCATCCTCAATACTGGCACAGCCACAAGGTAAGTCACTCTCCCTGTCAATTGCTGAATGGAATAGTATGTTCTGCTACTTGTAGCTATGGTACGGATGTGAGCATGCAAGGGAATCGGGTGGCTGAATGGGATGGCAGCAGATAGCAGACACTTATATGGGCAGCATGAAATCCATAACAAATACTGGTGTCAACATAGTAGGCAGTACAAGACAAGGTAATAAATCCCACTGCAGGACATGTGGTGGGCCAAATGTGTATCCATAGGACACACACATCCATGTCAGTGAGACACACATACACAACAATAGTCTCAGCCAGCAGGACAGGTGTAGATGACCACAAAAAAAGGCTGTGGTAAGGCCTCCAATTGATGGCAATGGAGAACAGCCTCCCTCCAGACCTACACAGACAGACTACACAGGTCAGGCAGTTGGATGTTAGTTCTGTGTCATGACAACATGTCAGTGTTGTCCTGCATTCTATGTTGGCAAAATGGAGTGCAGACTCCGGGACAGGATTTCTGCACATCAGTATGCCATTAGCAGGAACAAGCAGGACAACGCTTTAGCAAAACATGTCCAGTTCTATAAAGACCATAGATTTAAATTTTCAGTAATAGATCAGGTGAATATAGACATAAGAGGTGGCCTAACACCTTTACGTCTAGAGGAATTAGAATTGGTTTGGCAGATAAAATTAAATGCTTACAATTACCCTGGGTTGAATGAAACATGTTCTATAAGTAGTATTCTTAAGTTAAAGAGTCTTAGCCAATGATTTTGTGACTAACATTGGTCAGTTTAGAAAAATAATATGCACTAAGTTTAGGATATAATAAGGTTATTTGATTATGCTGGAAGTATGATATTTTAGGAGTATTTTATACTGTGTTGACAGTAGTATAAATTATAATTATATTATTTTTATAAGTGTTAATTATGCATGTAGGTTGGTTACCTTTAAGTAAAGTGGTTGAGCTTGCATGTGTTGTGATAGGTTTAATGCTAGCAGCTGTGACTATTTATATGTATTTAAAAATGTAAAATGGTTTCTGAAGAAGTTTGCGTATTTCAGCAAATGAAAAGCACTTCAATTAAATAGTTTTATTTGGTCTTGGCTGGTTTGTGCTGTGGACATGTTGCAGTGACCGTATTTTACATACACACAGTACACAGGTATATGTAACTGTCAAATGGACATACCTTTGGAATTGTACATACAGGTTAGCAGCACATTAGTTGTATGAGTAGTATGGAATACTGATGTAGTTTGGCCAAACACTGGCAGACCACAAAAGGCACAGTTATGAAGTACTGAGAAACTGCTAATGTCCCCGCACAAGCCATCATAAGGGGAATGACCCACATATACCTGTGAGTCAGCTGTAAGAAGCTTCCATAGCACACATGCACTCAGCTCACCCCACCATCAGCCACAGGTTCATCACAGGTCATATCCCTGCTGTTGGGAATGAGTACAGTATGACCCCCACTTCTGTATGGAAATACCCACATAATGTGCCATGCTGAAGAGGTGTCCCATGCAGGTGTGTCCCTAGCTGTAAGCAGCACCCTGCCAGAATCTACACCAATGGATTAATAAGGAAAGAAACTATTGCCATTAACACCTTGCACACCTACCCTGTCACCCCAGGGGAACACAGTGGCTTGCAGCCTGGGACTGTAGGATTGACAGAATTCCCTGGTCTGCTACAGATGGCCTGCATCACTACCAAATGCCCTACAGTCCTAAGGCCTGTGCCTCACCCATACTGCCAATGTATGTTATCTCATGGAGTCCTAAATAACGACATAACACAGTCCACATAACACAAATGCAAGGCCATGTCGACAAATCCCAGTAGCATGCCCAACATGCCCTACTGCATGAACTGTGGACCAACCCCTAAATACTGCTGGAATGAGGGGATAACTATAGGGATACTTATCAGATATTGCTTGCATAATGTTAGGAAGAGTATAGAATAACGGGTGGGGGTAGAAGCATGGACGCCATGGAGTGTGTGTGAAGTCTGAAACTCTGATGTGTACCTATACTATCCCTGCCTGCAAACCCAGGAATGGGTGGCTACAAACCTGCTCATAAACCACAATGTGAAGGGGAACTGACCAGATATATGACCCCTGCCTCTGGGTAACCTGTGTGAATCTGCACAGCTGAGAGGTATGGCCACAGCAGGATATGGCCATTCTGTTACGCTGGTAGATGTACAAGCAGGGGATCCTCAGCCACCACAGTACCAAGGTGCTGGACCATTTACACAGACCCATCAGCAAGTGCCTGCAGCTCCCCCTCCAGAATGGCATGGGTATGCAAGAATATGTAGGCTGCAGACCACAATACTGGA
Source organism: Protopterus annectens (assembly GCF_019279795.1). Lineage (NCBI taxonomy): Eukaryota > Metazoa > Chordata > Ceratodontiformes > Protopteridae > Protopterus > Protopterus annectens. Next base: position 373,654,865 of record NC_056733.1, read on the forward strand.
CACAGCTTAATTCATCTTGTATTCCCCAGGAAATTACTGTGAGCAAATAAGTATACATGTCAGTAGTTGATGACATAATACATCACAGTGTAAAACATTACATATGTCTGAATATCTCTGCTAACACCAAAACCAACATAGCACAAGCAGCACAGACACAATTAGTTACAGTATCCCACTATCCATTGCCCATTGAGACTCCATATTGTCAACCTATCTACAGATATCCTGCAGAAATAGGTTGCTATCTGTGGGTGTAGAACACAAATGTCTGCACTGGAGTACAACCTACCTGTAATGGATTCACACATTCAATACAGAAGGTCATACTGGGCATGCTCCCACACTTACAGAAATGAAGCCCATGTCTGACAACAACAGTGGATTATACATATCTGTCAGTCACAGATTTCTGTGCACACACACCACATTGCACACCATTCATGCTTTGCACACACATCGGATAGGAATACACACATATATCCAAGGACAACACACTATAATCGGTCAAACATACACAAACAGAGATGTGGGGAAGAGAGAGACAGACAGTGACAAAGAGCTTCCCATCATGAGGCCTGTCCCACTCACCACACATCAAATTGGCTAATATCACATGATGTGCCGATGTCTATCACTGTAGACAATTGCTTCTGGCAGCCCTCAGCACTATGGTGTCTGTATTGCTTGTGATAACTGTATAACATGACAGTACAAGTCATTATTCATCTAGCAGTCATATACGCAGTCCTGTCAAATGTAAAGTTGTGTGTGACTGAGTGTTGTGTGTGTATTTCTAGAGGAATGGTTTCTGGCCCATTCATACACACTGCACTCCTCATTGCCCTGGTTTAGCTAGCCTGCTGATGTCAGTCACCTTGAAGTACCCCTTTGGACAAGGATCATCCCTGTAAGCTTTATGGTGTGTGATAACTACGTAATGCTATAACATAACATACTAGTTAGGTAGGAGTTCTAATCCCAGACATGGCAACTGTGAAAATGTGTGTGTGTTTGTATGTGTAGGGATCAATGATTTTGAGGCCATTCACAAACACTACACCTCCCATTGCCCTACTTTAGCAAGCCTGTTGATGTCAGTCACCTTGAAATATCTCCTTGGACAAAAGTCAGCCTTGTAAACTCTGTGTGCAATAACTGCATAATGCTATAGTATGATGTACTAGTTAGGTAGGAGTTTTAATTCCAGACAAGGCAATGGTGAAACTCTGTGTGCACGTGTGTGTGTAGAGCTTAATGCTTTTGAGGCCATTCACAGTCACTACACCTCCCATTGCCCTACTTTAGCAAGACTGCTGATGTCAGTCAACTTGAAATACCTCCTTGGATAAGATTCAGCCTTGTAAGCTCTGTGGGGCATGCAATAACTGCATAATGCTATAATGTGATGTACTAGTTAGGCAGGAGTTCTAATCCCAGGCATGGCAACTGTGAAACTCTGTGTGTGTGTGTGTGTGTGTGTGTGTGTGTAGAGAGCAATGCTTTTGATGCCATTCATAGTCACTACACTTCCCATTGCCCTACTTTAGCAAGCCTGCTAATGTCAGTCACCTTGAAATATCTCCTTGGACAAAATTCAGCACTGTAAGCTCCATGACACATTTAATAACTATGTAATGCTGTAGTGTGATGTACTAGTTAGTTAGGAGTTCTAATCCCAGATATGGCAAGTGTGTGTGTGTGTGTGTGTGTGTGTGTGTGTGTGTGTGTGTGTGTGTGTGTGTGTGTGTGTGTGTGTAAAGAGTAATGCTTTTGAGGCCATTCGCAGCCACAACACCTCCCATTGCCCTAATTTAGCAAGTCTGCTTATGTCATCTACCTTGAAATACACCTTTGGAGAAGGGCTAGCCCTATAAACTCTGTGGTGCTTGCTATAAATGTGGAATAATGTAGTAGCAATAACTACACAGCTATGGGTTTGAATCTCATCTGTGTCAAGTGTTTGTGTGTGTACCTGAAATATTTTTGTCCCTATTTACAGCCAGTACACATCTCATAGCCTGACTTTAGCAGTCCTGCAAATATCATCCACCTTGCAAGTATCTGTTGCAAAATTTAAACCATGTCAGGTCAGTGGTGCATGTGGTAAATATGTAACATAATGGTCCATAAAGATTGTTAGATAGAGGTTTGGACCTCCCCCCTGGCAAATGTAAATGTGTGATTAGGGTAAAATTAATTTTGGACTCTCTCACCCACTGCATCACCCATTGCCAGTATTTACATGGGCTGGTGATGTTCCTCACCTTAGAAGTACCTTGGGGCAACATCCATCCAATAAGCTCCTTGGTGTGTATGATAAATGTGGTACACTGTAGTAGCAATACATAGCTAGATATGGGTTTGAATCTCAGTACTGGCAAGTGTGTGTCTGTCATCAGTATCCTGTGTGGAGGTTGCTGTGATTGTGTAATGACAGGATGCATTGTTGGGTGGGTTTTGCTAAATTATTATATTGAGGACCTACTATATGTCACAATGTCAGCCTTACAAGGACAACAGATGTCAAACAGCAGAGAGGCTGGTGTAGACAATTCATAGCCCTACATGTGACATTATGGATCGGTGAACAGTATAGGCAACCCTTGTATTATTCAGAGAACACTCTCCACCCATGTCTCATATACAAACACACTTGGCTAGGCAACATCCACTATATTGGTAGTTCCCTGCATATTGCCCACAGATAGTAACCATGGTGTGATTGCAGTGGATTACATGCCTGTTGACAACAACACTGCCACTGACATCAGAATTAACTGTGATGTGTAACATCTCCTGACTTTGTGTTATCCAGCATGTAAAAGGACATGGCACCCTGTTCCATCCCTACAATAGGCAAATAAATGCTTACAGTAGTCCTTTGCTATGTTCCCCACTGGGCACCTGCAACAACTGTAGAGTCTCCAAATGTAACCCACAAAAGGAATACCATGCCTTAAACACATGCCCTGTATGGGCAGATGCCACTAACTCCACTGAATACCTGTATCATGCTGTCAATGTGGGTGCAGGCACGACGTCAGTTCCATAGCCAGGTCTCACCACATGAAGTCAGGAATGCCACATCAGATGATAACAATCTGTCCCCACAACATGCACCAGAGACCTCAAGTACACTTTCACATGTCACAGAACATGCATGTGGGACATGTGCACAACCCAGACACTGTCCATGTCATGAAATATATATCACATACATGGCAAGTATTGCACAGCACTGGCCACCCACAATAATAACCCAGATGAGTGGATGGTGAATATAATACCCACCTGTGTGAGCCAATCCAGGGACTACATCCCTGAGCCACACTGGAGACCATTGCCATGTGGCCTGATGTCAAGGTATTCCCTTTGCCTAAACTTGTCCAGCCTTCTGGCACAGTCAACTTCTACACACCTGTGAATCAATGACCCTATGCATGTCAGTACTGGCAAGTGTGTGTGTGTGTGTGTGTGTGTGTGTGTGTGTGTGTGTGTGTGTGTGTGTGTGTGTGTGTGTTTAGATTAATGATTTTGAAGCCATTCACACTCACTACACCTCCCGTTACCCTACTGTAGCATGTCTGCTAATGTCAGTTACCTTAAAATAACCCTTTGGCCATATATCAGCCTGATAAGCAGTGTGGCACATGTGATAACTGCATAATAATGTAGTGTTGCAAACTAGTTAGGTAGGAGTTCTAATCCTGACCCTGCCAACCATGATAATGTGTGTGATTCCCTGACAGATTGTGGTTGTGTCTTCCTTGACACCTGCTTTTGTGTGCAGTCACATGTACTACACTTCCCTTATCCCTCCTTTAGCACTGTTGCTGATGCCACTCACCTTCAAAGATACCTTTGGACAGCTCTCTAATATGTAAGCTCTGTGGCGCTTGCAATACCTGCATAAGAATATAATAACAATACATAGTCAGGTAGGGGGTTGAAACTCAGTACTGGTAAGTGTGTGTACTTTCAGTGTCCTGTGCAGGTGTTGGGATGATTGTGTAATAACAGGGTCCATGGCAGTGTGGGTTTTGCCACATCATTATATTGAGGAGCGACATGTCCCATTGTCAAAATTACAAGGCCAACGTTTTCCAAACATTGTAGAGATTGTTGTCGACAATCCTCATACATAAATGTGTACAGCCATGTGCAATTACCTTTTGTTAGTATGGATTAGTACACAATATAGGCAACCGTCATAATGCCCAGATACCACTCTCCATCCATGGATCATACACAAACATGCTTGGCCCTTTCTCTCCTACTACCTTCCTTTCTTACTTTGTCTCTGTCAGTCTCTCTCACTCCTTCTCTGGTGGATGTGGAAAAGTACACCTGCTTTGCTTAGACAGCATCTTGAGTTTTGTAAGTGATGATCATGATCAGCTGATGGCCTGTGCATAAATTGCAGTCCCCCACTAGCTAATTGCATGTGGAACAGCTGTGGTATCATTCCTATAGCCAATTCCATGGAAACACACTCTTATAATTAAGCACTTCATGTGGGTGTTGGCCCTTTTCCTTCACTGTGAGCAGGAATTCATGTGGGTGTTTGACAAACAGCATTACAGAGGGTAAAACCAAACAAGAAACCAAACTGAAAAACTAAAAAACGGTCACAGTGTGAAAAAAGAACACGCCTGCGTATAAATCAATAAAACAAACTCTTATTTATTGAAGCACTTTTCGTGTACTCAATGAGCACACTTCATCAGAAAACCTGTCGAAATCACTGATCAGATTTATATAGACCAAACAATCAAACTTTCAAGTGAACTTTCAAGTGAACCCGCCTTTCTTATTCTTAAAGCTACAGATGTATAAATAATTCAAAATCAAAAAAGCGTAGCAACCCATCACTATAATAATATATAAGCTAAAACTCAATAATAGTAAACTTAAAAACAAAATTGTATATCAGCATATGTATGTGTATAATGTCAATTTATACACTTTATATGTATTTAAAATAATGTTAAGTACATTATGCAATTATACTAACAATGTGCAACAGTAATAAATGCAATAATTAATGCAAACACGTGTCTATATAACCTATACTTGCATGTATGCGACAAGTAGTGGAACCCTTTAGTACCATCCACATAACAAGAGGTAAGAGGAACAAGATAAATCTTTACATAAGGGCAACATTAACGTTTCAAGCTCTTAAGTTTTAGTAAACTAGCAATTGAACAGGATTCGTTAAGACCAGGGTAATTATAAGCATTAAGCCTGATTTGCCATTCTAATTCCAATTCTTCCAACTGCAAAGAAGTTGGACCCCCTCTTTTAGTTTGGTTAACTTGGTCAATAACTGCAAATTTAAAGCTATGGTCACTACAGTTTAAAATATGTTTAGCCAATGCATTATCTAATTTCATTCTACTAATGGCATATTGATGTTCATATATCCTTTCACGGAGTTTACGTTCCGTTTTGCCCACATAAAATGGGGGGCACCTTTGGCACTTTGCCACATAAACAACCATTCTAGTATTGCAGTTAAATCTGGCTTTAAATTTAATGTGGTAACTATTGACCATCAATGAATACAAGTTGTCCACAAATTTACAGTAGTTACAGTCTTGGCATTTAAACATGCCAGTGATTTTAGGAGGTACCCTTTGTTGGCGTTCAAGTATATTTTTGAGATTATACCCCCTCCTATACATAACACTTGGGCCACTACCCAATTTAATACAAATGTTATAGTTGGTACTGAATAATTCCCAGCTCTTCTTGATTACTTCGAAACACAGCCGACTATGCAGGTTGTATGTAGTTATCAAGCTGGGAACAGTATGTATCTCAGTTTCATGCCCAACTATCGGGAAGTTTTCCATACTTTCTAGACTGTTTTCAACAGCAAGTGTTTGCTTGGAACGCAACAAAGGTTGATATATAACATTTAATCTTTTCAAATGGACCTCATATATTAAATCATCTAATAAGGTAACCGGGTAACCTCTGTGCAAGAACATTGATCAATTAATTATTAATATTAATTATTGCATTTATTACTGTTGCACATTGTAAGTATAATTGCATAATGTACGTAACATTATTTTAAATACATATAAAGTGTATAAATTGACATTATACACATACATATGCTGATATACAATTTTGTTTTTAAGTTTACTATTATTGAGTTTTAGCTTATAGATTCATAGGTTCATAGGTTCAAACTAGGCTATCTGCCCTAGGGCATTTATAAGCCTAGCCAGAATGTGTTTGGCTTTCGCCACCCATTTTAAATTTATTTTGCTATGCCCTTTTTCGAGGTTAGTATACTGTGCCTCTGTCTAACAGTGACACCGAAGTGATACCCGGGGTAAACCTACGATCTCCCATCCACTCATCAAGATTCCTCTTGAAGAGAGTCAATGAGGGACTCTGCCTAACCTGGACTGGGATTTTATTCCAGAGTGAAGGGAGCCTCTGGGTTATGAATCTGTCCCTCCAGCATGTCCTATTTATTTCAGTGCTGAGGTTCAAGTCTCTCAGCGTAGCTCGATGGGATTTGAATTTTCTGAGGTGCAGCATGTCCATTAATTCGGTTGGACATGGCTTTACGTCAGGCACAGATCGCCTCTGAACAGGCGGTATGCCACTGAGTAGAGCTGGAGTTTGTTTAACCGGGCAGCATATGGCATCTGTTTGAGCCCTTTGATCCTCTTGGTGAGGTACTTTTGGGGTCTTTCCAGTTGCTGCAGGTGTCTGGTAAGGTACATCCCAAAGGGCATTGTACTCAATTATGGGCCTGATGAGGGATGAGTAAAGAGGCACGATGACCTCCCTGATCTAGATGTGAATCCCTTCATGATTAGGTGGGCTATATAAAATGTTTTTCTAACCACTTTGGCCACATGGTTGTCAAATGAGAGATTGCTATCAACTTGGGCCCCCAGGTCCCTAATTACTTCTTCTGTACTTAATGGATTACCACCTATGTGGTAATTTGTCGGCACTATATTTTGCCAAAGGGATGACTATACACTTTTTGGCATTTAGCTTGAGGCCATGGCTGTGGCACCAGTTGTCTGTTTCTATGAGGCCCTTTGGAGGATGCTTGTGTCGGCTGGAGAGTCGATTATGGCACCCAGTTTGCAGTCATCTGTGAACTTGGTCAGCCACAGTCCTTCCGTGTTGGCCTGTACCTCCGAGAAATATATACTGAACAAGAGAGGTCCCAGGACTGAGCCTTGTGGGACACCACTTGTAACTGGTTTGGAGTCTGACATGGCTCCAGCAATTCTAACCATGTGGGTTCTGTCCTTGAACCAGTTTGCAATCCATCTAGTGACATAGGGGTTTATATTTAAGTTGGTGAGCTTATCTATAATGCCCGAGTGGGGTATTGTATTGAAGGCTTTTGCGAGGTCCAGGTAGGCTGTGTGGACCACCTTCCCATTGTCAATGACCTTGGTGACTGTTTCAAAGAAATCAACCAGGTTTAAGAGGCAGGATCTGCCCTTAACAAAGCCGAACTGGGTAGGATCCAGTGTCTGTAGGTCCCCAATATCTTTATTTATGAGGTCCATGATGATCCTTTCCATAGCTTTGCAGACCAAGCTAGTCAGGCTTATGGGGTGATAGTTTCCAGGATCCATTGTGGCACCACCTTTATGGAGAGGGACCACTGTTGCTGTACGCCACTCTTTGGGCACATATCCTGTAGTAAGGCTGAGATTGAACAGTAGTTTTATGTTTGGGTTTAGCTCTTCTTGGAGTTCATGTAGGATGCAGCCTGGGACACAGTCTGGTCCCATTGATGCTGTGTTTTTTGCTTTGGAGAGGGCAGCTCTTACCTGAGCATCTGAGATGTCAGAGGGTCAGCATTCTGCTGGGATAGATATTTGCCCTTTTGGTGGGGAGGGGGGGGAGAAGTTTGCGCTGAACCTGTCAGCTAGGATGTTGGCAATGTCTGTGGGTTCAGTGTATTTTTTGTCATTTTGGACTAATTCTGAGCATATCTGGGAATTACCACCCAGGTTCCTAACATAACTAAAGAAAGCCTTGTGATTATCCTTAGTGTCCTGTGCAATTTTTCTCTCGAAGCTGGCCTTAGACAATTTTATGAGTGCCCGTAGTTTTTTGCTAATACTGATCAGTGATGCCTTCCCTTTTTGGGATTTTGCTCTATCATTTAGTAGCTTCCTCCTTCTATTGTATAGTTTGTTTATGGCTGGGGTCCACCAGACAGGACGTCTGCCTTTGGAGGATTGGGTCTTGGTTTTATTTGGGATCGCATTATATATTATTATAGTGATGGGTTGCTACGCTTTTTTGATTTTGAATTATTTATACATCTGTAGCTTTAAGAATAAGAAAGGCGGGTTCACTTGAAAGTTCACTTGAAAGTTTGATTGTTTGGTCTATATAAATCTGATCAGTGATTTCGACAGGTTTTCTGATGAAGTGTGCTCATTGAGTACACAAAAAGCACTTCAATAAATAAGAGTTTGTTTTATTGATTTATACGCAGGTTTGTTCTTTTTTCGCACTGTGACTGTTTTTTAGTTTTTCAGCATTACAGAGGTAGTTGGATATACCTCTTACAACATACACTGTGGAGACAGGTCAACAAACAGGAGGGGGATGTTCCAGACATGGGGACAGAATGTAAGTATTGCTCTTCTACATTTGAAGTAATTCTGGTTTAACAAGGTTTGTGTGGATATGGCTATTCTACATTATTTAATACCTATCATAACAGTGTTATGTGGTTGAGGAAACCCTCACCTGTAGAGCTATCTGCAGACTGGCCAGTCCTTGGAGTCTTACATGTGTTGTCTTACTCACACATTTTCTATCTTTAGAAATGTAGTAGCATACTCTAAGGATTGCAGTCAGTACATAGTGACAGTCATGTGAGTTACTGACTTCATATCCCTCAGTAGACATATGTCACACCAAACCCTGTTACACCAGTAAATGTATGGGTTTATCACAGCAACATATCAATTTTGTCCCTGTGTTTGTGCCTCCAGCCACAAATCTGTCAACCTATGTACATATGTCATGCAGTAAGAGGTGCATATGATCAGTACATCATTATTTACTGACATCATACCTGATAACAAGCCAGTGAGATATCAGACTGCTAGACATGTTATGTATAGCAGGCCTTATATTTCAGAACAAAACCTGGACATTCTGTTGTAGTGTGTACAGTAATGAGGTCTGTGTACTTATGGTGATTGTTGACTGAGTGTGTATTGTGAATATGTACCTTGGCCTGTGTAGAGACTGTGGTAGATGTCATTGTTTTTGGTCCTGTTCTATCTGATGTTGCATGCTGTTCCAGTGTATTGTACCTTATCGGCATACATGTTTGTAGGACCAGACCGACACATGTCCCATACCACAGTCAGGCATTGGAGTACACTGTGTATTGGCCCAGTATATGTAGGGTTAGTGTGTGAGTGGCACATATGAGGATGGTGTTGTTCACACAGTGCATATACTGTAATATTAATTATGCTTACCGCATGTGACTGTGGCTGTGTTCAGATTGGTTGTGGGTATGCACTTTCACACAGGTGTCTGTTACTCCATGCTGTTACATGCCTGTAGGGCCTGCTATATTTAAGTATTAAGTACATGTGTATTCCCCCATAAGAGATGTAGGCCAGTGTTGCGGCAGTCTGCCTATAGTTTGCACAGTGCTTTGTGACATGCCTAGCAGCTCAGTGTATTTACCCAGTGTGATGTTATGTCCAGATATTTGTCAGATGCACTGTTGCTGGGCCATCATAACTGTTGTGGATTTCTGACAAAGCAGTGGGATGCTGTACAGATGTATGTCACTAACTAGTGGGTAGTATGTGGGATTGTGACCTCTGCTCCTCCAGTTATTATGTGTCAGGACAGACAGGAGTGTGTGAATGCATAAACTGTGTGAGCTTATCCATTTCAGTATTTTCGTGATATCCCCATTTACATGGCTGTAAACATCCAGTTTGTCAGGCTTGGTCCACACATCTTGCACTAAGAGGTTCTGTGTATACCTCTGGACTGACCAGAGTGTGTCAGACTGTCCACATTTATTGGTCATATCTCTGCTGTATTCCACAGGATCATTACTGAGATTTGTGTGGTACTGCACTATGATGATCTTATGATGTCTGCCAGTAACTGATGGTGTACATGTCAGTATCAGATGTGACTTCCCACACAACATTTCTCTGAAGACAACCCTTGTTACAGTAGCACCATTCTACATTTATACATGCAATACTTACATGACATCCCCTTGCACTAAGAGGTTGTGACTATTGGTGCTGAGGTATGACTCCACTACATGTTATGGACATATGTTATACATATATATATATATATATATATATATATATATATATATATATATATATATATATATATATATATATATATATATATATATATATATATATATATATATATAAATATACAAATATATATATATATATATATATATATATATATATCTATATATATATATATATATATATATATATATATATATACACATACATACAAATAGATCTATATATGAATATATATATATATATATATATATATATATATATATATATATATATATAAAGCAATATACAGATGTATATAAATACATATATAAATATATATGTGTATGTACATGTATACATATATCTACATATGTATATATATATATATATATATATATATATATATATATATATATATCCATATCCTTATGTGTAAACATCAGTGTTGTATTTACCTTCCCAGACGTATCCCACCATATTTATCTGATATGTGTTTATATAGATATAACAACATACTGATTCAAAAATATTTCCACTAACAAGTACTACACAATTCTAGAAGTTAAAGCAGCATGTGTACTGAGAGATATATTGGAAAAAACAATGAGCATTTTCATCCCTGGGATTCATGAAGCTTGCACCAGGTGCAGGCGTAGCGTTGGCGATCTAACACCAAATATGGCCGCCGAGCGATTGAGGTACGAGCTGTTTCCACATGCACTACCTGCATACGCTATGCCCGCACAGCTCCTGGCGCCTGTATGCTAATCACCCCATGTGCAGCAGTTTAGCATGCAAATGAAGGTATATAGCAATTCAGGAAGTGGTGCAGGCATAGTGTAAGCATGCAGAAATGTAAATCGAAAAAACAGTTTACATTTTGCAAACATAAAATCGGAGCCATGACAGCAGACCACACACATGTATTATACTGTTAATATATGCCAATAGCTAAATATATAGCCATTGGCATAAATCAACATGCATAAAATATGAAAAAGAACATTTAACATTATGCCCACACTAACATGAAGTTAAAACGCATGGCATCGGTGCGCAAAGGGGATCACAATGAAAATAATATTATATGGAATAAAACTGCAATGTAACACTTTTCATGATTTCCGCATAATAGTCAATGGCACGCATGCTACACCACACCATGATGCAAAGGTTGCTAAGGGGCTGTGACAGTGTTCTGCTCGGTAACTAGCAATTCGTAGGCAATGCCATGCAAATGAGAGGAGTAATAGTGAATCACAAATTCCCCGCCGGTGTAAGGATGTACCTCACAGCGTAGCATTACAACACCGAGGTTTGCCTTGGAGATAAAGATGACATCAAGAGAGGGGTGTGCCACCTTTGCTGTAAGCACATTTAGCATTGCTAACCCGGTTTGCCTGTTGCTAAGCAAAGCTGCAGAATAGGGGTGTGTTGAAGTAGCCATAGCTTTGCTTAGCTGAGAGCACACAAGGTAACCGAATGTGCATGTGAACATGGATGAAAAAGCACTGTAAACCTGGTAAACAACTGTGTGAGGTGCGCACCAGAGCAGAAGCAGGAAGGATATGGGAAAACAATAAGGAAATGCTGCAGCATGGAAATTGGAGTACAAATGAGTAATTAACACCTAGGAACCCTCAGCGGGCCATTGACAACAGCTAACAAGGCTGCTAGCAGCTACCTGAAAAACAGAAAAGGAGAGGTGACGTACTGCAAAGAAAACAGTACTGTCACAGCAGAACAAAGCAAAATTGCAGTAGATCAGCTACATAACACCTTTCGCAACACATTCCTGGGTAGGGAAAGTACAAAACAAGAAAGCCGGCAGCTGGATGCATGCCTGTCAATGGAAGGGGATTCGGGTTGAAAATTGAATTAAAGGGCAGCAGATAAATCATGGCAGGCAAGCATAATTCAACTCCAAAGGCCCCACAATTGCAGTACTCACTGTAAAACCCATAATTAAGATACCCTGCAGCTGGAATTGCACATACACACAATGACATCAGCAGCATCCATAGCACAATAGTATAGTGTGTGAAAGCACCTCACACACACTTGTGTATTCCCATACACTCTGCACCATCAGTGTATACAGATGGGGAACTTTTAATATGTACATGTTAGAGGCTAACATAGCTTTGATTCACCAGCATGTGTTGGAGACTGAAGGTGGTGTGGAGGATGATGCTAACAACCACCTCAGGCACCGGAGGAGGAGAAGAGTGTTCAGACCCAGGGGCTAAATGATCTGGACATAGGAGAGTGTTACAGGGTGGACAGGGACACCATACAGCAACTTGTTGAGCTGTGCCGGCCACGCCTCAGAGCCAGAAATAACAGAGGGGAGCCCATCCCAGTGGATACGAAGGTATGTGTAGGCTTGAGAATACTAGCCACAGGTACCTTTCAAAGGCCAACTGGGGATATCCTGGGGATCTCACAGGCATCAGCATCCAGGGTACTCCACCAGTTCCTGGATGCCATGTTACCACATGTCAATGAGCACATATACTTCCCCCGAATGCAGGAGGAGTTGGCCAGCAATATGCATCTCTTCCACCATGTGGCTGAATACCCGGAGGTACTGGGTGCAATAGACTGCACACACATACACATCAAGTCACCACCCAGTGAGCAGGGTAGGCGATACATAAACTGCAAGGGATACCCCTCCATCAACTGCCAGGTCATGTGCAATGCCCAGGGCATTATCATGGATGTGTGTGCTGGCAGCCCTGGAAGATATCACGACTCCAACATCTGGCATGCCTCACAGCTGTATCAGGTATTTGCAGGGGGGACATCCCATATGGACACCTGGTGGGGGATGCTGGCTATGCACTGGAACCATGGATGATGACTCCCATCAGAAATGCACACACACCCATGCAAGAACGCCATAATGAGGCACACTCACAAACCAGAATCATCACAGAGCATGTGTTTGGGATGCTGAAATCACAGTTCCATTGCTTGAACATATCTGGTGGAGCCTTGCAGTACTCTCCAGGCATCTGTGCCCACATCTTCATAGTATGTGCCATGCTACACAATATGATCCTGCAGAAACAGCTGCAGCAGGGACAGAATGGTGAAGGCCCTCACAGCCCATCACCATTGCCAAGGGCCCCACAGACACAGAGGGACTCAGACCATGAACACCCTGAGCCAGCCCCAGTAGGCAGGCAGAGGTGTGCCCAGTATGCCCATGCCTTGGCAAAGAAGGAACGTATAGCGCACACACTGACAGTGTAGGCACCTATGGACTGACACCCTTCTCCACCTGCACACACAGTAAACATGGATGGCACACACACAAGACCACCTGTAAATTGTCATGTATAGGTGGTCTACTGTGTGCATCCTACATAGGCAGCCCTCAACTATTGTGCACACAACCACTATTGGCACAAAGTAAGTCAACATCTGAACAGTAAATTAAGCTATCAGCATGTGCTGATACTGTATGTTTAGGTTCATAGGTACATAGGTAGGTACTCAGCTAACTGCCCAAGGCCATTCATAAGTCTAGCCAAAATGTGTCAGCTGTTGCCACCCCATTGACTAACTAACTATCCCTCTGTGGAGCAAAGCCAATTGCGGGATCCCTGGATTGTATCCACTGTTCCCCATCTACTCTGCAAGGTTTTCCTGGAGTGTTAGTGAGGGGCTCCATATAATGTAATAAGGGATGTAGTTCCAAAGCATGGGGAGTACCTGTGACAGGAATCTGTCACTCCAGCATCTTCCAGTTATGGTTATGGCAAGGTGTAGCTCATTACAGTGTGTGGCTCACTGTGACATGGATTCCCATAGGTGGAGCATATCCATTAAGCCTGACTTGGACATGGCTTTGTTGGCCAGCAAAGATCATCTCTGAATAAACGAGATACCACTGAGTAATGCAAGAGTTCATTCAGTCTGGCAGCATAGGACACATATCTGAGGCCAGTAATCCTCTTGGTGATGTATGTTCGTGGACCCTCCAGCTGTTGGATGTGTCCCAAATGGTTTATCATACTCGGTGATGGGATTGATGAGTGATGAGTAAAGGGCACAATAACCTCAGTATGTCTAGATGCAAACCCTTAAGTAACCAGATGGCCTAAATAGAAGGATGTCCTAATTACTTTAGAGATATGATTGTCAAAGGAGAGATCACTATCTAATGTAGTCCCCACATACCCATTACCTCGTCTGTATTAAAGTGGCTGCCACTAATGTGTTAATATGTGGGTGTTTAGTTTTCCCAACATGGAATGACCATGCAGTTTGTGGCCTTTAGCTGGAGGCCATGACTTTGACAACCTGTGTTGGTCTATGTGAGGTCCCTTGAAGGATGTATGTGACAGCTGGACTGTCAATTATGGATCCCAGTTTGCAGTAATTGCCAAAGACGGTCTGATGTAGTCCAACTGTGTTTGCCTGTACCTCTGAGAAGTATATGGCAAACAGTAGGGGTCCCAGGACTAAGTCCTGTGGGACACCAATTGTGACTGGTTAAGAGTTGGACCTAGGGGCTGCTAGGCTTACCATGTGGGTTCTGTGTGTAAGCCTGTTGGCAACCCAACCTGTGATGTATGGGTGTATGTACTGGCTGGTGAGTTTATAAATAATACCTGAGTGGAGAATGGTGTCATAATCCTTGGTGAGGTCCAGGTAGTATGTGTGAACTACCACACCCCTCATCTAAAGTCTAGGTGACTGTAAGACGTCAAACAGCTTCAGTAAGCATGATCTGCACTCAGTCAAGCTGACCTGGGTTGGGTCAAGTGTCTGGAGGTTTCCAATGTCTCTGTTAATGAGTTTCATGATGATGCGCTCCATAGCCTTGCAGACCAGGCTAGTCAGGCTTATAGGGCAATAGTTCCCGGGGTCTGTTGTGGTGCCACCTTTGTGGAGTGGGATAACTGTTGCTGTGCACCACTCTGTGGGTATGTAGCCTGTAGAGAGGCTGGGTTTGAACAGTGTGTTTAGGTGAGGGGTTAGTTCATTTGGAGCTCTTGTAAGACACAGCCTGGGACACTGTCTGGTCCCATTGAGGCTGTGTTTGTGGCTTTGGATAGGGCTGTTTTAACCTGTGTGTCGGTGATTACCAGGGCCATACATTCTTCTGGTATGGTTATGGGCCCTTTAGGGGTTGAGAGGGGTGTGAAGTTTGCATTGAACCTGTCTGCCAAAATGTTGGCAATATCAGACTGTTCAGTGTATTTTGTGCCAGTCTGCACCAACTCAGAGCAGATCTGAGAGTTTCCATTTAGGTTCTTGATATAGCTAAAAAAAAGCTATGTGGTTATCTGTAGGGTCCTTGGGAAATTGTCTTTTGAAGCTAGCCTTGGATGATTTCATGAGGGACCATAGTTTCTTGCTGATACTGATCAGGGATGTCTGTCCTTCTAGGTATTTTGCTCTTATCTGTACCAGTTTCCTCCTTCTATTGTAGAGCCTGTTTATGGCAGGGGTCCACCAGACTGGTTTCCTTTTCGTGGAGGAATGAGTCTAGGTTTGACTTGGGATAGCATGATCCATGCATTCCTGCAGATGATCATAGAGTGCCTTTGTATAGGTTTCAGCATCTTGGACAGCATTGTTCATTGGTGTGGGGGCTGTGAACCTTTCCACCTCTGGCTTAAGCAATGTGAAGTTTGCTTTGGAAAAGATTTTCACAGTGGTTTCCTCGTTTGGGGTTGTGGGTGGAATGTGAATATCCAGAGTGATTTGTCTATGGTCTAATCTGACATCGGGTGTGGAACACCGGTCGCCCATGTTGGTGATGACCAGGTCCAATATGTTGTTCCCTCTGGTGGGGGTGTAGACCAGTTGTTCCAGGGTGTTTGAGTTTAGAAATTCTAGGAAGCGCTGGGCAAGGGAGTTAGTACTTGAGTAGTTCTCCCAGTTAATGTTTGGGTAGCTGAAATCACCCAGTATTAGGGTGTTTGGTAGGACCTGCATATTTCCTAGTGTCTCCAGAAATGCGGAATGTGGGTCCTGGGTCATGGTGGGTGATCTGTAGCAAGCTACAGTTTGGATTACAGTTTTGCCCATTGTCAGTTGCACTTGGATTATCTCTGATGCATCGTGCTGCGCCACTGACCTGGAGGTGTGAGTATCCTTGAATATGGATACACCCCCACCTTTTGTGTTCTGGTCCAGGTTCTGTGGCTGAAAGGTGTGGTATGAGTTATAGCCTGATAGTGCTGGGGTGCTCTATGGAGCCTTAAACCAGGTGTCTGTTACTGCACAGATATCAATGTTCTCCATACTGATGAGTGCCTCGAGTGTATGCATTTTGAGGTTTAGACTTCTGGCGTTGAGTAGCAATACCCTCAGTTTCTGGTTACTTGTGCTATTTACGGTGGTGGGTTTGTCTTATGAGCCTTGCCTAAAAGTCCACCTTGCCTAATATCCACCTCTCTACTAGTGTTTGCAAGCAATGACAGCTGTGCATGTGTACATGTTCTGAAAATGTGTACTGACCCTTGTTACAGGGCTGTGCCAAATTGCTATGTGCACACCTACATAGAGTGGATATTGACAGCAGAGACACACTGGTTTAACATTTAGATTTGTGTAGCCTAACATCTCATTGCCAGACTAACAGCTGCTTGGAAATACATTAACAGTACTGGTAATGAAACAGGGTTCATATCATCTTTAACTCCAGTGTGACATCTGCAGTAGGAGTGTAAGATGTAGGAAACTGCTGCCCATGTGTAACAGCTGCTTCATAGGTGATGGCGTACACTATCTGATTATATCCTGATCATGTCGATAGTGGCAGCAGAGTCTATTGATATTTGACTCTGTGCGGAGAGTGGGTGTCTGTGCCCAACAGAGCTCATGGTTCTGATGGGTATGTGAGTATATACCCAGAGAAGGATACAGCCCTGTTCACACTTGCATCATCTGTAATCAACTATCAGGATGTGATGAGGCCCTCAGAGGGGGATTGCTACTAAAGGTAGCTACCATGTTCCTGTAATAGCTAGTGTTGCCATGTCCATAACACAAATATTTACGTGAGCATCACTGTCTAAAACATCTTCATAAGCAGTAAGTATACTAAATACAGTACGTGGTACTTGTACTACTGAATGCTCATACAAGCATGTCCACTAGTCAACTACTGGTGTTTACTAATGTCAGCTTTGTGTATGTGGCCATCCTGGGGAAATGCAATCTCTATACCATGTACACTGCCAAACCCACCTAACACCACACCACGCACATTGTCTGGGATGCAGCTACAGGGGTGAGCTTGGAGGCAGTCCATTCTACACTCATGACTGGACTAGACAGTCAAGAGGTGTAGGTTAACACATGCATCTCATCACCACAACCAACACATACCCTTACCAGAACACAGTAAGGACACACACACATTCCACCAGATATCACACATATCCACAGAGGCCTCTAAGTATCTGGCCAAGAAAAAGGCCTCCCAAGTTGGAATAGACAGACAACAGAATACAAAGACTGTACAACATAGTTTTCATAATTGTGCCACACCTCAGAACATGTGGCCGGAAACATGGCCAACAGTACTCATTTGTGAACGCAAACCATAGCACTATGTTACACACCAAGCTATATGAGGGCAAACATACTGTCAACTGCCTGTCTGCCATGATTAGCCACATACCCATACACTCAGACCACCTTTAGAACTATACACATGTCTCTCGCATATTCTATGTTGTTGTGCAGGACCTATGATGCAGTAGCCTGGACTGCATGTAAACACATGTAGGAACTGTCAGGTCTTGTAGCCCATGCAGGTATGTCCCAAGTCCTGGGTAGCATTCTGCCATTGGCCAGAATGATGCAACAGTACAGGGACAAGGATTGTATTCCACAATCATGAAATGTACTGGTGTAATTCAAAGAGTATCCAGCATCTCTCTGCCTGGGATAACATGGTTGACAGACCATGATGCTTTGCCAGACAGGGCCTGCACCTGTCACCCCTGAGAATCTGGATACTGGCAATGGCCCATGCTTCCCCTATAGTGCCCTCATCATGCCAGGTTCAAGTGAAAGTCTACTGGTGCAACAGGGACAGCCAAGAAATTAACTGTGGGTCTTGCTACTCGATACAAATCAGGTACTCAATATGGACTCACGGCAATCTGAAACATGGAGAACATATCTGTGCAGTGATTGAGATATGGTTCAATGCTTTGGAGAGCATCCCTGCATGACCATGTTATAACACATACCTCACCTCTTGGCCATCAACTTTATTGGAACACATGGGCCACAGGTGTGTCCAACTTCCTGAGGGATATGTACACCCCCCACGTTAGTTGCACTTGCGCAACGTAAGATGCATTATGCTGAGCAACTACCTATGTGCCAAAGTGTAATCCAAATTGTACCTTGTGACAGATCATCCACCATGCCTCAGAATTCCCAACTGTCATTGTGCTGTAATGGGGAATACCAGTTTTGAGACAGGAAACCATAATCATGGTCATTCAGCTATCCCATTATGAACTGGGAAGACTCATCATGTACCAACACGTGCTCAATGCATGTTGGATTTCATCAACACTAATGACCTGGATCACCATAGTCACATCAACAGGGCTAACAGTATGCTACACATGGTCAGTCTTCAAAGCCAATGTTATGCTCCTTAAGAGCAAAGTGGTGACTGTCATGGCACCCATGCAGATGTACAGTGCATGTGCAAATGCTGGGTCCTACACAAATGCACTTTAGGCACTCACATATGTGCAGTGATCGTGCCATTGAAACAGAAACAGGATTCAAACAAACACAAACATGAAGGCAAACCAGTGGTACCCTGCCTTAAACTGTACCACAGAAGGTAGTAACTGTTGCAAGAGTCAACACACATGAGTGGAAGTTGATCCATGGTCAGCCTCAGTAAGATGTAGATACACCATATAATGCCACACAAAGCTACTGTGTAACTAATCATCCACATGTTATGAGGCCAAATACAGAGGATTCCATAGCTGTGTCATGAAACATAATGGCAACAACAAGACCTGCTGTGCTTCACATCACTATGGCATGAGAAGTACTGCACCTACGGAAATAGCACCTGTTCATCCAGATAGGGTCTTGGATAACATAAACACACTGTCCCCCCCAACAGGTACACATTCATATATCCATGTACACTACAGAGCCCCTGTAGTAACAACTGTGCAGGTACAAGCTGCACTCTCTAATGTCATACATACAGGCTGCATGGGACCTGTCCACATCCCAGGTTGTATCCTACACAAATGTCAAAACAATCTGCTCCCCACATAAACATCTTGTACAATCATAGCTTCATGTCAGGCTGTGTACACACTGAATGGTGCACAGCAACAGTCATCTGTTAATGCTGTCAATATCCAAGGGGCCCTGGTATGTGTACAGCTGACCTGGTTACAAACAGTGGCATCATTGCATTGCTTAACACATAATGCAACTGTGTCAGTACATGGGTACTCCGCACAGTTGTTGTACGGCTAGGTACAGTCCACCAGGTGTTGTACCATTACATGTCATACCACATGTATGGATGTGTGTTGGTGGTCTGAGGACATGGTGGTGTCTGAGGATTACATCTTAGAATGCAGCTTTTGACACTGTGACCTGCACCTGGC